>NC_051076.1:53101317-53301317 GCF_004664715.2 Peromyscus leucopus | reverse complement strand
TCTGGCCTAAAGACTTCTCTGCCTGAGAGGACTCACCTTACCTGCTAGCTGGCTGGAGAAGCCTCCCCGTTCTGCAGACCTGTCCTCACAGGCTGCAGAGAGGAAAGGCGTGATTGGGGCTTATGAACAATGACCCTGAAGTGAGAGAGGAACAGAATTCAGGGCTATCTTGCCAAGCACCCTCCCCCCCCATCCCCACCCCACCCCCATTGCCAACGCAGGAAGGGGCCTGACCCAGGCAGGTGCTCGATCTTGGATCAGAAGGAGGGGTGGCTATGGGCACAGGTTGGTGGGAGCCATGCTCCTCCCAGGAAGGGAGAGAACCTACTTCTCTCCACCTGCTCTGATTTTCCCGGTGGAGCTTTTCAGGTCAGTTTATTGAGGGCACACGGGAGGGCCGGGTAACCTTTCCCTGGGATGGCTCTGGCATGTTTTCTTTTTGGCGGTGCTGGCGATAAAACCTAGGACTGCGCACATGCTGCTACAGAGCTACAGCCCACACCTTTTCTTAATCGTGCCAATAAGAGGAACACAGTGTTGTTTTACAGCTAAAGCATCTCCCGATGTTGTCTCCTTTATGCTCAGGGTGACCCCACGAGCAAGGCAGAGCCAGTGGTAGCTTTCTCTCTCTCTCTCTCTCTCTCTCTCTCTCTCTCTCTCTCCTCTCTCTCTCTCTCTCTCTGCACAGATTAAACAGCAACCTAGAAGTAAATAAGTGTCCAAGATCGTACTATTGATTGGAAGTCAGGGCCCAGCTCTCTGCCTCCAGCACCCTCCTCTCTGTACATCTGTCTTAGTCAGGGTTTCTGTTGTTGTGATAAAATACTGCAGGAAGTCAGGGCAGGAACTCAAGGCAGGAACCTGGAGGCAGGCACTGAAGCAGAAGCCATGGAGGGATGCTACTTACTGGCTTGCTCAGAGGTCAGTCTGGTGGGGACGTTGTCTCAATTCAGGTTCCCTCTTCTCAAATGACTCTATTTTGTGTCAAGTTCACAAAAAAATCTAACCATGACAGTGACCACGATCTTATGGGCCCGGCATGCTGAGAGAGAACAGGAGCAGGAGAGACAGCAAGGGCACCCTAACTCAGAGGTGACTGATTGTCTTCATCCCCAGGGGACCCCTTATTCCCACTCTCAGCGCTGCCCAGAAAGGCAGTGTGGAAACACAGCCAGTGGCTAGCATCAATGCACCTGCACTAGACTGTATTTAACACACACACACACACACACACACACACACACACACACACACACACACACCAATCTAGAGTATCTTATACGGTGTCAACGTCAACTTGAACAATGGCAGAAGGACATCTTTGGGGACAGGGAACGTAGCTCCAAGAGGGCTTGCCGAGCATGCATGAGGGCCTACATTCAATTCTCAGTACAAAAACAAAACAACCAAAAACCCATGTTTGGTTCCCTCTCGTGTGAAGTTTGAGTTATTAGCTCCAGGGGCTACGGCACCTCTGTGTCTCCATGGAATGCAGAAATCATCATGCTTGTAGATCCTGGGAGTCATTTGCTTCAAGAACTGAAGGTAGATCTTCGGGTAGTCATGCACACCCATAATCTCAGCACTTGGAAACAGAGGCAGGAGGATCACTGCAAGTTCAAGACCAGTCTATACAGTGAGTCCCAAGCTAGTCAGGCTACACTGTTAGACTCTGTTTCAAACAAACAAAACATGAATAAACACACGCACACAAAAAAACTAAATAAGAAAATAAACAAAAATACAACAACCACCACAAAACTGAAAGGGAATCTAAATCCTTCATAAATCAACTTGCTCCACGAAAGTTCTGGTATCGTAGGAGGTCTGCGGCAGCTCCTAGCTGCCTCATACCTGGCAGTAGCCAGGCTGAATCTCCCTGGAAGGGAGCCGAGTGGGAACTGGTTACAAACCTGAGCACTTCCGGCCAGGTCTGACTGCCTCTACCCGAGCAAGTCTATAGTGTCCTTGAATACTTGGGGCTGTTGATGGCAATGGACCAATGTGATGATATATTGTGCACCCCAATAAAACTTGCATGAGGATCAGAGGCCAGAACCAGCCACTAGATTAGACATAGAAGCCAGACAGTGGTGGCACACACCTTTAATCCTATCACTCTGGAAGCAGAGATCTATCTGGATCTCTGTGAGTTCAAGCCCATACTGGAAACAGAGCCAGGCAGTGGTGGCACACATCTTTAATCCCAGTACTGGGAAGCACATACACCTTTAATCCCAGGAAGTGACGGCTGGTGGAGAAAGGTATATAAGGCATGAGGAAACAGGAACTAAAGCCGTTCGGCTGAGACCCGTTAGGGTGAGGACTCAGAGGATTTCAGTCAGAGGATTCGTGGAGTTGGTGAGGTAAGAGGTGGTGGCTGTGGCTTGCTCTGCTTCTCTGATCTTTCAGCTTTCACCCCGATATCTGGCTCTGGGTTTTTTTTATTGTAAGACCATTTAACATTCGAACAACAGACCAAGGTTCTGGGGATTGGAGAAGCTGCCCGGGTTGGCTCTGAGCAGGGAGGAAACATGTTTTTCCCCATGCGATCTGCTAACAGGAAGCAGCTGGGAAGAGAGGGGAGCCAAGGAGGCCTTACCCTGAGAAGCCATCCTGATCTTTTAGCTTGATCTTCTTCCCTAGGAGCTGTCATTCAAGCCCTCTGGCCTAAGGGGACCACCAGAAACTTCTATGTGTGCACATGGGGACTTTCAGACCAGATAGACACCCTGGAGAAAAAGGGGGAGCATGGGCGGCCTGGGGACCCAGACCATGACAAGGAAGCCCCCTTTCCTGAACACACACACTACTGGGGCTGGCAGTGTGCAAACAAACATGACTCATGTTAGCTCAGTGAATCACTTGGTAAAGTGTTTATGGCTAACATCCCCATTTCCTAGATGAGGAAACTGAGGGCAGAGATGGACAACAAAATTGCTAATTGCCACTGTCAATGTCAAGCCCACCTCCATTGAGCTGACTGTGTATCTAGGGTGTTGGGGGTCATGTGTGGATACAGTCACAGAGACCTTGCCGGAAAAGAACCTGGGCCCCTGGTTACCAGCTGTACCGCTGTCCACACTCAGAAGGCACAGCCAGCACAGCCCAGGGGCTTCAGGACTTAGAATGCAGCCTTCGGAGGAGGCGGCGGTGGGTGCCGGTACGGTGCTGACAACCGGTCTTTGGGCAGGAGAAAAAGACGCGTCGGGGTTCCGGGGCTCTTGCATTGGCAGCCCAGGTCTTCCCACAGGAGACTGCCCGCGAGGGCCAAGAAGAACTCACCCAAGACTACAACTGATGGGATAAAGGCCTTGCTCGGGGCCAGTGCCAGCCCAGCAACCAGCTGCAAGCGCAGTGGGAAGGGCCTCTGTGGCAGACAACCACAGCCTCCTCACCAGACCACCCCATCTCCTTGGTCTCCGGGTTAGGTGAGGTACCCACACCAGCAACTCCTCCAGCGAATGGTCTGGGCCGCCTGTGGTGTGTGACTTCTAGTCGCTCAGTTGGACCATAGGGTATTTTGTTGTGGGGGTTGTTTTGAATCTTTGGGTCTTCCTGTGTAGGCCTGGATAGCCTAGAACACACAAAAGCGTCGGGACACGGACTGTTGCAGAGCTGGATTTGAACACAGGTTCTAGGAGCCACGAGTCCCATCCTCTCAGACTTCTGACAGCCTTAGGCTCAGTAACGTCTGTACACACAGGATATCCGCCTTCCTGGTTCAGGGACACTGTGGATATGGGTGTCCCTTAGCGATACAACCAGGGTCATTAACAGAGTGCCAGTGCTGGTTCCCTGAGCCTCAGCTCTCTACCCGAGTAGTAGCAGATGCCATCCAGCTGCGGCGCTCACCCTTCACCTGGTGACTCATCTCCTGCGTAGACTCCAACCCCGTTAGTCTCTAGGCCATGGGCCCTCTGGACAGCCTAGGCCTTTTAGCCTGTGGGCAGTTCTGTCTAAGGGAAAAACAAACAAAACAAAACCCCAGCAAAGATAACCTCTGAACCGGCAGAAGCCAGCTCCCCAGGAACAGGGTGGGGATGTTTGGGGATGCCCCGCGAAGCTGATGATTTTCCCAACTTGTCAGGCCGGAAGCGACAGGGTGTGGGGAGGGTGTGATACTGGTTTCCAGTGCCACCCAGTTCCAGATCCTAATCGAGAGTCCCCGTGAGAAACAGCTGATAATAGTTTGGTCTTCCGGTGGCTGGGGGCAGGGGCGGGAGAGGGCAGACTATCCCAAAACACTAATGAAGCTGTCACACTGTCTTCCGGAGATTATTCACAAAGAGAGATCATAGATAGATGAGCAAATTATGGTACACACACGAGAAACACGTGAAAGGATGTGCACGGAGCTCTGGGTAATATGGGAAACCACCTGACATAACATAAAAATACGAAATTATATGCAGGCCATGATCCCGACAGTGTAGAGCCAACTTTAAAAGTAGAGATGAGAATTGACGTCTGCTTCCTGAGTGGGGGATTCTGGCTGCTTCAAGATTTTCTGTTTTTCTTTGATCTTGACTAATAAGGAAAAAAAAAAATATTCTACATGCTACACAAAACCTGGGTTGGGGAAGCGGGGAGGAACGGTCACTGGGGGAGGGCTTGTGCCTTCGGCTCACCGAGGGACAAAGGGGTCTGTGTGTGTTTGTGGGTGGGCAGAGGAAGAAAGCTGTCTATGAGGCCTGGGGTGGCCTTGAGACTGGATGGGGGGGGGAGATGGCGTAGAGCTGGGGGAGGGCATTTGGAGAGCTTGCTAAGGGGACTCTCTCCCTGGAAGGGAGAGACCCAAGAAGAATGGACTAGCCTAGGGAGAAAAGATGCTATCAAGCATGTGCGAAAGGAGGTTGTGCCCTCATCACCGTCCCGGTGCTGGTGGAGTCAGGAGGAGTCAGGAGGAGGTAGATGACAGGGGTGGGCTTAGAGAGGAACATTCCAGAAGGCCTTAGAGTGAAGTGGGGGGTGGGGGTGGGTGAGGGTATAGCTGTGCATCATGGAGCCAGAGGAAGACTTCTTACAGAACAGTGGGCCACAGGACTGCCTGGGAGAGGTGGTCTACCCTCGGCTATCAGGAGCCAGCCAGCTTCCCAACTTAGCAGCAGAGCACCAGGTTAGCCTGGAGGGCTGGAGGCAGGGACAGCGTAAGGGAGGCTCTGGAGCCCACAGGAAGGAGAGTGGATGGGGTCAGCAGAGAGCCCAGGGCTTCAGGAGACGGAGGGGCAGCCAGAATCAGAAAGAAAAAGCCAGCCAGAGACTGGGCACACAAGAGGGTGGCTGCATTTCAAATGATCTTCTAAAGAAAAGTCTGAAAGTGGTGCCTTTTTAATTTTTGGTTCAGTTCAGTGATTAAGGGTTGGGGAAAGGGTATGCCTGGCACCCCCCGGGGGTAAAATGCTGACCTGAAGTCACAAGACTCCCGGAGGGCAAACCCAGCTCATCATGTGGCCTACAGTCCTGCCTCCCACTCTCTGAGCCTCAGTTTCCCCCAGAGAGGTAGGGCAGGGTGACAGCCCTTCTATTATCAGGAGCTCTGCTAATAAAAATGATTATAAAACTCTTTTCAAATAGTACTGCCGCCTCACAAGGGAGGCAATTCTTTCCCACAGAGAGGGTTCAGTCCCTGCAGGGATCTGCTTGGAACCTCGCTGCCCTTCAAAAGAGGGGCCCTTCTGTTCCCTTGTGATCTGGGTGAATGCTGGGTCTCTGGGGTAGCAGTGGCCCGGGCCCCGTGCCCACCGCTGGCAGCCGCCTGCACACAGCACAAGGGAAACTTTGTGTGCCTCCCAAGCCTGGTGTGTGAACTACCAAGTGCCGGGGGGTGGGGGTCGGAGTGGGGGACTTCTTCTTTGACAGTGGAGGAAACTGAGGCACAGGGGGGAAGCCAATAGAAACTAAGACTTATTTCGAAAAGTGGTACTGAGAACTAGCATGTAAAAAGTACTTCATGGCTTATGTAGTAATAATGATAGCGTGGTGGTGTGATTTGAAAGGTCCTCACTCTGGGCATATGACCCACGTTCCCACTGCCACAGGCATAAGCCATTCCCAGAAATGTGTCTTTCCCACCATGATGGTTTCTAGGCCCTCAGACTGTGAGACAAAGTAACAAGAACAAGAACAACTCTCCTATAAGCTACTTTTTATCAGGGGTTTGGTCCAAGCAACAAGAAAAAATAACCCACCAGGCAGTGGTGGCACATGCCTTTAATCCCAGCACTCGGGAGGCAGAGCGGGGTGGATCTCTGTGAGTTCGAGGCCAGCCTGGTCTATAGAGCGAGATCCAGGACAGGCACCAAAACAACACAGAGAAACCCTGTCTCAAAAAACCAACAAAACAAAACAAAAAACAAATAAACAAATAAACAACAACAACAAAAACAAAAACAGAAAAAATAACCCACACAGAGGGCAAGGCCCAGGTACTTATCGAGCACTCACTAAGGCAGTCACTTCACATGTGTCACGTTTTTTGACATCTGTTTATTCCCTACAAAAATATGCTAGGATGGGACTCGTCAATGTCCCCTCTTTTGGCAGAATGGTAAATCCCGAAGACGTTCATTCTTTATTGTTCAAACTGTGGGTGTCACCAAAGATGGGAAAAGGGCCTTTGCCGATGTGAGAGGTCTTGGCGGGGAGTGAATCCTAGACCATCCAGGTGGACCCGATCTTATCACACAAGTCCTGACAATCCAGAGCCTCTCCCTGCTGCACTGGGAGGGACGGCCGCCCAGGGGCTTGTCTGGTTCTTGCTGATTTTGGAGGAGCAGGAAGAGCCTCTGGCCAAAAACACAGATGGTCTTTAGAAGCCATCAGGGACACTAACAGATTCTCCTGCAGCATCCAGAAGGACACCCTCTACAGATACCTTGATTTTTATCTTATTTCCTTTCTTTCTTTTCAGTGCTGGGAATGGAACTCAAGCCTCTATGCAAGCTAGGCAAATGCTGTACCATTGACCTGTATCTGACTGTATTCAGCCATACCCTTTGGGCTTCTGATGCGCGGGGCTGTAAGAGAACACATTTGTGTTGGTTAAGCCATTCAGGTGGTGGTCCATTTTACAGAAGCAGTGGAAAGCATTCCTCTCCCTCTTATAGGTGAGGATGAGAAGGGTGAGCGAGGTCCCGGCAGACTTGCTGGAGGTGGAGGGGCTCACCTTGAAGCCGCGCCTTCTCACAACGGGGACTGAATCCCACAGAACGGCGGGCCCCGTGCCGTGTATGGCGCTGAAAACAACCAGATCCCCTTGAGACGTGTCCGCCGGCATAGTCTCTGTAGTCACAGCTCACCACGGTCACAGCATCTGCCTTCCTCAGCTCTTCAGACACCACCTTGCTCCACCCTTACAGCAGTCCACTAACATGGGAACTGACACTCGCACTTGTAGAGAGGGATCTGAGGCTCTGAGAAGCAAGTGTTGGATACAGGGTCCCCAGCTCGCTATATCAGATGACCCCAGACCTCCTGCATCCGACTCTAGACTCTGGGTTCTTCCTTACCTCAGGTGTGGAGGGGTCCTGCAATACTTGGAGCAGAGATTTAGAGTACCACTACCCCATCAATGTGGGGGTTAGGAGTCTCAGATCCTCTGACCCATTTTCAACAGACTCTCCCAGGCTGAGCTACACCACAGAAAAGCACGTTGGGTCAGTGACAGCTGATGAACTGACGCACTCTTTGTCATCCAATCTGGCTTCTCGTGTCCAGAGGCTCTCTGAGGGGCTGTGTTCTGAGGGGAAGCCTTTCCTGCTACTGAGGGCACACAGGGAGACTGTCACTAGGGCTCACACTGTAGGCTTGAACCCTCAGACTCTCCTGTCACCTCTTAGTCTGTCGCTCTCCACCCCATTGTCCCATTATCCTCCCTGGGGGCTTGGCTACAAGACCAAGACAGCTTAATCAGGACCCAGGCCACCCCTAACTCTCACAACCGTCTATCCTGGCAAGACTTGTTTGCCAAGCATGCTCCCTCACAGGACCTCGCTGACCCAGCCCTCACCCTGAGATGTTGTTACCCTCACTTTTCAAAAGAGGAAAGGGATACTCAGATTGTGAGCTTGCTCTCACCATCCTCCAGGACTTGGACCAAGGTCCTGACCTCCGAATGCATCTCCCTTTCCACTGCTTTGACCACAACACCTGTTGACCAACACTACAGACAGAACCTGCCCCACCTGCCCCACCATGCCTCTGCTCACCTCCACTGTTCCCAGGCCAGGAAACACCAAGAACAACCTGAGAAGCCCATCCCAGCTGAAACAGACGGAGAAAGCCACCTCCTGCTTCCACACATTCCCAAAATGACCTGTGTGAGATCATGCTCTCAGATACACTCGGCCAGTCTGGGCACTCTGAGAATGTGATGCATAGAGCACTCCATCGGTTCTCCAGTCCTAACCAGCTGAGAGTCAGCTGCGTCCCAGACCAGGGACCACTGCCCAGCCACACCTGGCTGGCTAACTCCATATATCCCAGGCCTCAGGCCTTAGGCAGCCCAGCTGCCTAGGAGTGGCTGTGATGGGAGAGTGAGTCATGGGGCCTGGAATCCCAATTCTTCCAGGATTTCATTCCTCCCAGCCAGCTCTCCATCTGCCCTCCAGATGTCTGTACTTCAGAAACACCCTCTGTCCACAAGGACCCAAGTTCTAGGGTACACATATCCTTAGGGAAACACCTTGAGAGCTACCAGGTGCCTTCATAAGCAGCGGGCCACTCAATGATTCTCAAATTTCACTGGTCATACTTGGTGGGAACCCTGGCTTCCCACAGAACAGTGCTTACTGACTAAAGCATACGAGGCTGCTGGAGGAAACACAGCCCCTACCTGCAGAGATCTCCCAATCTGGTGATCAAGACACAGAGACTCTGAGACAAGTGGGGAATGCAACCCTAGACCTCAAGTCAACCCAGCTGTGGAAGAGCCAGGGCTTCGCCTGAGGTAGGTAGGTAGGACGGACCATCTCTATCCCTGGAGAGCTTTCAACGTCTAGAAATAAAGGACTCAGAAGAAAAGCCTAGGAGCAAAGATGGAAGAAAGAGAAATAAATGTAATGTAATGCCTACTGTATGAGGTAATGCCAGTTCCACATATGGTCAGTCTTCGATAGTGCTCACAGTCCCCTCATTCAATCACAGCTAATAAGTAGCAGACCCCGGGTGCAAAGTCAGGTGGGACCCCACCCTGCCTCTGGGTGGCCCTGTGTGTGACTGCTCATTCATCTCTTCCCGTGTTATCATCTAGACTAGGAGTCGGCTCCTCTTCCCATCTGTATCCTCTAATATTAAATATCGCTACGTCTAGGACAGCCGCCCTGACCATATTCCACTGCAACCAGACAGTCTGCTAACTCTGTCCACGTAAAGGCAAGAGAAGGATCCCAGAAGAGCTCTCATCTTTCTGCTAGAGGAGCCCTCACAGTGTAAGGGCATGCTGTGATCCAGACAGGGCTGTCTGGGGGTCCCTGGGGCAGAAGACTCAAGATGATGGAAAGGCCCCAGCTTGGCCCCAGCCCAGTTTCTAGGTAAAGCTGTGGCTTAGGGTCTCTAGAAAAAGCAATGGTTGGAGGCACACAATAGGAAAGCCTGTAGTGGGGGGGGGTATGAGGGGGTGCTGCAGAAATGCCAAATGCATGCTCCCTGAGCCCCTGCTTGCTCTGTAGCACCCAGAATAGAAAGCAGCTTGGCCTGTCCGTCACTGTATCAGAGCCCGGGAGACCCAGCTTACGGCACAGAACCACAGACCCCAAAGTGCTTTGCAGCTCCTCCATTCCCAAGAAGAGGTCTGCAGAGAGGGAGAGAAAAACACAGGCACGTGGTCACAGAGACGGGTTTGCAGAGAGAGCAGTTTCCCTGTACGCGAGCAGCAGTTGGGACCTGAAGGGACAGGAGACAGGATTTCATTAAATGGTTGCTTCTCCAGGCACGCTATGGCCAAGGGCTCTGTCAGTGAACCAGGGTCCTGTGCTTGTCCCTGCTCTTCCTGTACTTCCGCCAAACTGCCCCAGACGCAGGAGCCCTGTTGGTCATTAGCCAAGGAAGTCCGAGACTAAACCAATGATGATTTGGGGTGGGTTTTGTCTATCTACAACAGGCAAGTTAGCGTGGCCACACGGGAAGATTGTGCTGAGGGGGTGGGTGGGGGGAGCTGACTGTGACTTCTGGTCCCAATAACTGCAAGAAAAGAAGATTCCAGAAACAGCCAGGCGGGAAAACACCGACGTTTTGCTTATGTCGACCAACACCATCTTATCCTGTGCAAAATCACCGAGCATACCTAATGGACTCTGCATCCTGAAGCCCCAGGAGAAGGAAGCAAGAAGCTTCGTTTGTTTTGTGGGGACAAGGGCAGTTTGTAGCAGATAGGACCTAAGTCAAGAATCAGAGTCCTAAACATCACCGAGGAGAACAGATCAGCTCTGCTCTCCAGGCCATTACAATCCTAGGCTCGCTCACCCTACCTAGTTTTTCCATGTAGCGCAGGGCTGCCCCACCCAAGGCTCCCACCTCCAGGCTTTCAGCTCGCATAGAGTTGAGCGGCTAAGCCTGGCTGCTTTTCCCAGCCCAAATGACGCAGGGGCCGGCCAGCTGGCTGCTGCAGAGGAGGGCGTGGGAATCCTGTGGGTTGCGCTGGGCAACTGTGCCCTCTTGTGGTAGCCACAGAATGATGCAGGGACATGCAGACAAAGGGTGGGCCAGATTTCCTGTCTCCCTTTCCCAGAATCTCATCCAGGCCTTTAGATGCAAGCTGGTGTCAGCTGGCTTAGTCCCTCCTGCTCTAAAGGAAGTGCAGGAGGGACACTGCACTCTTCTTGCAAGCTGCTACACCAACCCCACCTAGGAGAGAGAAGGCCAGTGCTGCCACATTCCAGGAACACCCTCTGGGAAAGCCCTCATCTGGCTACAGCATCCGCTCATCTCTGTCAAAACTCTTCGCTCTCCTGCCTGAGAGACTAACTCTGCTAGAGGAAAGGCCTAAGCCTCCCTCCCCATACTGAGGCTCAAAAGCCACAGTATAGGCTTCTTTGAGGATGAGGTCCTGCTTCCAGTCGCTCCAAAGGGGACTGCAAATGCCCCCTAAGGCAGGGAGCATCCACTGACTGAGAACCCATTTCATGCCAAGTTTGCAGCCACGGTCTCTCAGCAGGACCAAAGAGACCATAACTAAAGCCCCATTTAAAGAGAGGAGGGTCGGGCCTCGGAAGGTCAAGTGTCTTGCTCATCACCAACATTTGTCAATAACCTCCAGTTTCCACAGGCCTGGTGCTAAGTGTGTTATACAGACAACCTCATTCTGTGCTCGTGGGCTAGGAGATGAGCCCCATGTTACAGATGAAGGTTCAGAGACACGTGGTATATACAAAGTCACAAAACACAAAAGTCAGATACACACCTAGAAAGTGTCAGAAGCATAGGAACAAACTTCTATTCCATCCTTATTCTGACACTGGCTTTATGGTCTTATTATCGCATCTTATTTTTATGTATGTGTACGTATATGTGTGAGTGTATGTGTGTGAGTGTATGTCACATGCATGGCAGTGCCTGCAGAGGCCAGAAGAGGGCGCTGGATCCCCTAGAGCTGGAGTTACAGGCTGTAATGAGGCATCTAATGTGGGTGCTGGGCGCTAAACAAGGATACTTTGTGGGAGAATCAGGAACTCCTAACCACTGAGCTACCTCTCCAAGCCCCTTCTACTGTGTTAGCTGAGCTTTGTTTTTCATTTGCTTGTTTTTGGAGGCCCATGTTGCCTCCTTCCTGCCCCTTCAAGTACCTCACACAAGACTCCATTCCCATCTCGGGTACCACACAGCACAGCACAGAGACATCATCTCGGGTATCACACAGCACAGCACAGAGTCAGCATCTCGGATACCACACAGCACAGCACAGAGTCAGCATCTCGGGTACCACACAGCACAGAGACAGAATCTATTCTGTAGCTTCTGAGGTATCCCTTTGTCTTTCTGCAGAAGCCGTAGAAATGACCTAAGTGCCTCTTTCCTTCTTCTCTTCATCTCTTCTTAGTCATGCCCGCCCTTTCTCAACATAATTACAGTAAAAAAGGACTGGAATCCAGCCAGCGATTTCCTGGGCAATGGCCTGTTCTTCCCAGTGTAAGTGGTGTGAGCAAGCTGGCCTCAGTGAACTCATGTGCAAGCAGGGAAGATAAAGTGATATCTGCTGGCAGGTGATTACCAGCAGAGGAAGGTGTTCAGGGAGAAGGTGGAGTTGGTGGCTAGGTGATTTCTGGCCTGAATAATTTTCCCTGAAGTGGACTCCAGGGGCCTCCGTGGCCACAGCATGACTCCATAAGTGGTCATCCCATGGAGGGTAGACAACCTGAAAGCAAGCCTTAATGGTCTCCTGAAGTTGCCTCTGGGTTTGGGCACAAGGCCACTGGGATGTAGGTTAGGGGACACTGGATAAGCACATATGCCAAGCTTTTGTTTTTCTTCCAGAACCACTATGCACTGTTTTATAAAACAGGAAACAGGGCTGAAATTTGCCCAGGCTCCTCAGAGGCCCCAGGATCCTGCCTGGACTCTAATCACAAACCACCCTGGTTTGAAGGATGGGGGTGGAAATATCGCATTTCAACATCACTGTTGGTACCGTGGGAATGCAGAGGAATCTGAACTTGATACCAGGGCTGACTCCTCCAGGGTTTCCTTATAGAAACAGCATCTCATCTGCATCTCAGCCACTAAGGGAGCCTGCGGTCTGGCAGTGTCACAGAGGGCTGGAGAGCCAGGAGTCGGGGTTGCAGGGTCACTGGATGACTCAAATGCCCTCTGCACTAGAAATGAGCCTGCAGGCCTGAGCTTTTCCTGTGATGATTGCCCGCACCGAACCCTGTGTCAGGCCTCTGACTCTTCTCCATGATAGGTGCTTCTCTTGGGCTTCCTGATGAGCTGGCCTTTGAGTGCGGTCACCCCATTCCCATGTTTTCTATACAGGCAATGGAGGATGTCCTCACTTCCATCCAGGAAGGGGCAAAGGGCCCTGAGGTCCACCCAGGGTCCATGGAGGGATAAGAATGTTCTGTGGTCTCCCAGTTACAGTTCAAGGCGGCACAAGAGAAGGCCAAGAGAAAAGACAGTGTCTAGGGACTGCTAGATGACATCACCTCCCCACCTCCACACCCACCTCCCCCCACCCCCTCACCTCCACACCCACCTCCCCCCACCCCCTCACCTCCACACCCACCTCCCCCCCACCTGCTCATCTCCACACTCACCTCCCCCCACCCCCTCATCTCCATACCTGCCTCCCCCACCCCTCACCTCCACACCCACCTCCCCCCACCCTCTCACCTCCACACCTACCTCCCCCCACCCTCTCACCTCCACACCTGCTTCCCCACCACCTGCTTATCTCCACACCTACCTCCCCCCACCTGCTCATCTCCACACCTACCTCCCCCCACCTGTTCATCTCTACACCTGCCTCCTCCCACCTGCTCATCTCCACACCTGCCTCCCCCCACCCTCTCATCTCCACACCTACCTCCCCCCACCCGCTCATCTCCACACCTACCTCCCCCCCACCTCTCTCATCTCCACACCTGCCTCCTCCTAGAAGCCTCCAGCTTCCTTCCCCGGGATTGATTGGATTCCTACCAGCCTAGGAGGAGACCCCATCTCCCAGGAGCTTTCCTGCCTCTCCAGTTGTTACTGTTTCCGGTCCTCCAGGACCCTGGGCTGCCTCTGCTGTACTTACTACACCTGGGGTGTGATCATTGGCTTCTTACCCACCACTCTTATGAAAAGTATCTCACATGGCTTGTTACAAACACCTACCTAGTCCTAAAATGACAAAAGACAAATGTTCAGTGAATGCAGCACGTATGTATCTCTCTTGGCCCTGCACTCCCAAGTCCCCAGCCTAAACTCATCCTCAGGGTTTGACTGTCCTCATGAGGTTCTTGAATGGCAGGCCCCAGGCAGGGTCGAATCACAGCACCAGAAGCTCCTACCAAACCCCTCCATAGGTCTGCTGAGCTGGTCATCACACCTCCCCTCCAGCACCCGGGAACTCAGCTGGGCCCGCGCCCGCTTGGCTTCTCTTTCCTGTCCTCTCTTCCGGAAACACCTTTTTCCTCCCCATTAGTCCGCTGTGTTTCCTGCACAGGAAGAGGACTTTTGGATGTGGGGTGCTATTTATAGCATGGATCCCTCCTTGTAGACTTCACCGAGAAAGGGGCCACGGCACAGATTTGGGGTGGAGGACACTGGGGCTTCCCATGGCCTGGCCCCAAGGAGGAGAAGCCTGAGATTACAAATGAGTATTGGAGCCTAGAAGCTTCAAAGCATCTCTTAAATCCCAAACGGGGTTTCCTTGCTAATGTCTACATCTTCAGGGGTCCCACAACTTTCCCAAAGCCTTAGACCCCAAACCTCAGAGGCAGAATCACAGGTTCTATACATGGGGAGGACCTAAGGTCCGTTTTGTAAGAAAGACATCCAGAGATATTTATTTGAATTCAGTCCCATAGGACGGTTCAGTCATGCCCCAGGCTAAAATTCCTTGACACTTGCTTAACACCTCACAATTACAAAGGATTACCCCACTGGGGGTATCTTTTGGGTGGGCTGACTGTGTCACCAATAAAGACAGTTGAACTCCAAGTTTCTCAGAATGTGGTTTTATTTGGAGTAGGGTCATGGCAGATATAAGTGGTTAAAACGAGGACATGCCGAAGTGGGGGAGGGCCCCTCACACAGTATGACCTGTGTACTAACAAGAGAGAGATTTGGACATAGACTCACACAGTAACAAGATGATATGGGGACCTCATGGAGACCATGGCCACATAGTAATGGGATAGAGGCTGGAATGATGGATCTACAGACCAAGGCAGGCCTCCGGCAAACACTGTAAGCTAGAAGAGGCAAGAAGGGCTTCTTTACTATGGGTGTCATGGAATGTGACCCTACTAATGTCTCTGAAGGATTTATTTATTTTTATTTTATGTGTAAAGGTGTTGTGTCTGCATGTATGTCTGTGTATCATGTTGGTGCCTGGCACCCACAAAGGCAAGAAGATGATGTGGAATCTTCTGGAACAGAAGTTACATACAGGTCTGAGACACCATGTAGGTTCTGGAAACTAAACATGGGTTCTCTGGAAGAACAGTCAGTGCTCTTAACCCTGAGCTAGCTCTCTAGCCCTGCCCTGCTGGCATCTTTATTTTGGACTTTCAGTCGCTAAAATTTAAACAAAGAATTCCTGGGATTTAGGGGTCTTGTTGTTTGTTTGTTTTTTCAAGGAACTTTTAAAAACAACTTTTTTGTTTGTTTGTTTTTGAGACAGTATCTACCATGTAACCCTGGCTGATTTGGAACTCTATGTAGACCAGACTGGCCTTGAACTCACAGAGATCTGCCTGTCTCTGTCTCACAAGTGCTGGGATTAAAGGATGTACCGCCATGACAGGTTTTTTTTTTTTTTTTTTAGATTTACTTTTTGGGGCTGGAGTGACCTACATACGACTAAAGCTTTTTAAAAATCAAGAATATTTAGTTGCTCTTTTACATGTATGAGTGTTTTGCCTGCATGTTTGTATGTGCACCACATGGCCCGGAGGCCAGAAGAAGGCATTGGACCCCTGGGACTGGAGTTACACATGGTTGTGAGCCACCATGTAGGAGCTGGGAACCAAACTCAGGTCCTTAGCAAGAAGAGCAAGAGCTCTTAACTGCTGCGGCATCCATCTTTCCAGCCCCAGGAAACACGGTCCAGTGGTCCTCTAGAAATACTGCTCCTGCTCCAGCTCTTGACTCTCCAACCATTTCGTCCCTCTCACACTCCGCAATCACTCCACCCTGCCGGATTTCCCTTTGTGAAACCTCACCCACCCCTCCTCTCCCAGCAGGGCTACCCAAGCTCAGACCTTCCATAACAGGAGTGTGACAGTGGGTTTGTTGGCCCAACTCCCCTCTTCCAGACCATCAGTCCATCAGCACATCTTTATCAAATGCCCTCCACGTATCAGATTCCACACTGAGTGTGGAGTTCCCACCAAGCACGGTCAATGTAACCACTGCGGGGGAACAATATCCCCGTTTACCCGCCCTGGTCTGGGTCTCCATCCCTCCCCATCACCCACATGATCACATCCTGTTCATGCCCCTTTGTTCTTCACAGGCAGGGACAGACGCTCCTGCCTGGTGACATGAGCCAGCTCAGTACAGGCCAGTGAGCAGCACTCTGTCTGATGGAGAAAACAGGACCCCTCCACCAAGGATGTGCACATTCATGGGTGAAGATGGCTGCAATCCAGGAATAAAAGGAAGGTCACCATAGGAATGGAAGATGGCCTAGAAACAAAGTTGATATGAAAACTTCTAGGATTCCTCTAAGGACCAGCATAGCTTTTCTTTTTCTTCCTTTTTCCCCCCTATGGGTCAGGGTCTCATTAGATTGCCCAGGTTGGCCTCAAACTGACAATGGAGCCCAGGCTTGCCTACAACTTGTGATTCCCCTGACTTCAGCCTCTCAAGTACGAAGACTATACCCATCTCCCTAGGTTAAGTGTATCTTAACTCTCAAAACCTTGGTGGATACCACAGTTGCCTGGTGATATAATTAAAGAATTCCCTGTAAATAAACTGTGGCACTTTCTGATAAGTACTTTTGGATCCCTGATATCAGGTTTCTCCACCGCAATAAGCCAGATCGAGCCGAATTAAAAGTCCAGGTTTAATGAGCAGATGGCCCCTCCCGCCCCCCTCCCGTGATTCTCAAGCCCCCCAGGAAGCGAGGCAGGGGAGGGAGGAGGAGAAATCACATGGCAGGTCTAGGGACCGGAACTTAAACACCCTGTCGGTGTGGTCTTGAGCGGCTCCAGGGGAGGAGCCGCCATTTGGTGGGCTTTCTGAGAGGGGGCAGGGTTGGAGAGGGAGGAGGGGGGCTGAGGCGGAGCTTCCAAAGGAACACTTTCATATCAAAAATGGAAAGAAGCAACGTTGCTAAGGGTGGTGGCTCATGTCTGCAATCCCAGACTGTAGGAAGCTGAAGCAGGAGGATTGCTGTGAGTTTGAGGAAAGCCTGGAGTACACCGTGAGACTCTGTCTCAGAAACAACACAAACCAAACCCTACACAGCTCAACACCGATGAGTCTATACTACTTGGCTGAGCTAAGAAATATCCTTTACCTGTAAGAAAATTATGTTGTGCTAAGAAGTGAGACTCAAGCTAGAACACACCACACTACTCATTCCTATGAAATGCATTGATAGACAACGCCAATTTATGGGGGTACAAACCATCAGTGACACAGCTGGGGGGTGGGGTGTCTGCGATGAAAGGGGCAGGAGAGAAAATAGGCTCTTGGAACTGCTCTGTGTCTAATGAGGGTGTGGGGTAAATGTCTATATAACATGTATCCAAAATACATCCGACCCGACACTTAAGATCTGTGCACACCACTGTTGGTAAATTACATCTTGATTAAAATTAAAATCAAATAGAACAAAGAAAAGGAAGGGTCCTTCCTTCTTATTTCTGCAGAAGTCTAACTGGGAGCACTGGATTTGGGAGGCTGCCAGGAGTTGGGGGCTCCCATTCCCCCTATGAATCTTGCAAGGCTTGTTCAGGTCTCTGGCCAGGCTTTCCACAGAGGCAGGTGGAAGCAAAGAGAGCAGTAACCTTGGCCCCTGGACCACTGAGCCTGGCTCTTTCTAGCTTTGCAAGGCAGACCTCTGCCTCAGAGGCATCCAGACTGAGAGCTCCGGGATATCCTATTGTTATGGAGATGGACCCCATCTGTCTTTTGGCTCACCAGCCTGGAGTTCACCATTTCAAATCTCCTTCCTTCTTCCCACATTCTTTGCCTCAGCCACATCTGCGACTCCTCCTTCTGAAGGCAGTGCTATTTGTAATACTCTGAAACACAGACTGGACCAGATAATGGGCCAGCCTTGCTAAACAAAACCCCAGGCCACACTCAGCACACACACACACACACACACACACACACACACACACACACACACACACACTCGGTCTGCAGTGCAGTGCGGAGCCCAGTGAGCCCAGAGGGACCACATCTCTCAGAGCTGGCACTGGATGCTCTCCTACTCTATCCCTCTGACCCCATGACAGGGTGACATTGTCCTGAGCCCTGTCTGATGCATAAACACATATTGGGAAGAAATCCTCCCAGAAGGCTAGTCTGCAGGGCTGGGGCTGAAGGCTGGACGCAACACCGAGTTTGTTCAGTCACTTTCCTGTCCAATACAGATCTTCAGCAGGACCAACTGTTAGTGAAGGAACATGGAGTCCTGAACTGCAGATTAAGGCCAATGGGCATGACCAACATTCACTTTGTACTAGAAGACCAGGTCCTACCTCCAGAACCTACAACATCTTCATTCTGTGGAGCAAGTAATGCCATCCCTGTCCTTTAGATGAGGAAATTGAAGGTCAGGGAAGTTACAGGAATCCAAGAGAGGCATGTATATTTTGGGGGGAGGGGATGGGGGAGTGAGACAGGGTTTCTCTGTCTAACAGTTCTGGCAGTCCTGGAACTCGTTTTGTAGACCAGGCTAGCTTCAAACTCACTGAAATTCTCCTGCTTCTGCCTCTGGAGTTCTGGGATCAAAGGGGTGCACCACCATACCCATTTTTTTTTTAAAAAAAAATCACACTTCAGAGGCCCAACATCAAAGAGAGCCTGAGGAAGCAAGGAGGTGGCCTCCAAGACTGCCAGGGGAAGTCAGGATCCAGGGTACTCCTGTGGCCTGAGAAAGGGGAAGGACAGTCTTTCCTGCCTGACCCTCACCTCAGTAGAGTTTATAGGTATCTTTGATCCTCAAGTAACCAATCTGTAGATGTTTCCTGAGCCCCTACTGTGTGCTGCCATTGGTTTCGTCCATGCCCACAGCCCTGCTCTGGCCTCAGCAGCCTCTCACAGCCCCAACCCATCACCCCAAACACAGAGGCCTTTGTCTAGGCTTGCATGTGGGTGCAGAGAGGTCACAGTCTCTGCAGGCAGCTCGGTGGCAGCCCTTGTCATCCACTTCCCACAGGCACCCCAACCATGTGATCATTTTCTAGATCTCTCTACCCTACGGCCTCTGCTTTCTCTACTGGCAAGAGGAAGCGGGAAATGACTCAGAGGGACGATGGGTATGCTTGTGGTGGCACTCTGGTAATGCGTGACAGCAAGGCTGGACTGCATAGCTGTGTAAAATGGGGGTGGCTCACTTATTAGCTCCAGACTAGTTAAATATTTTAGCAAAGAGATTTTAATGAGTTGTCAATCTGACATAAGCCTAACTTTATATATAACAGTTATTCTCAATTCTGATGAGAAAATGAGAAACAGAACCCAAAATACAACTATCTATCTATCTATCTATCTATCTATCTATCTATCTATCTATTTTTACTATCTGAGTAACAAGTGAGCAGAAAAAACAAAATCAGCAATATGATTGTGTGTGTGTGTGTGTGTGTGTGTGTGTGTGTGTGTCTGTGTGTGTTGAGACAGGGTTTGGTACTCTCTATGTATGTAGTCCAGGTTGGCCTCAGACTTAAGGCAATCCTTGTCTCTGCTTCCCGAGTGTTGAGATCACAGAGTTGTATCATTATATTCAGCTTCAGACAATTTTGGGGCTGGAAGTTTTGGAATTTTAGGTCATTGATAGAGCATATGATCAACACACCTGAGGCACTGGGTTCAATCTCTAACCCTAATAAAAATAGTAACAAAAAAAATAATTGTCTCCCTCCATATATAGTCTCCATGTAGTCCCTAAGAGCTTCCTCCTTCTTCCTTATATATAAAGAGCCAGAGGGTACAGGTAGGAAATGTTAGGATGGCAATGGGATGCTCTCTGTGCCATCCGGGTTTGACAGCTTTCTAAACAAACCTTGTTGGGGAAACTAATATGGAAGAGCACACTGATTGTTTTCTAGTTCCCTTCCCTGGCACCCTGAGGACACAGCCTCCGCTCTGAACAGGAGTGAGCTTCATGGCTGCCCTCTTAAAGCTCACAGTGCCCAGGAGGTTATGCAGGCTCGGTGGTCTGGGAGCCAATGGGCAGCCCATGGGAGCATCCAGGTCTCCCACTCAATCAAGGCCCTCCAAAGCTTTGGGGAAGGAAAACCAGGTGACTTCCCAGAATCACCCAAGCAGACTGGGGAGGCAGCTGCCCAGCTATGGTCCTGGCCGGGCCTCCTCCATGTGTGTCTCATCAGCTGTCTCTCCTTTGTTCGGGGCAGGCAAGAAGAGAACAGTTGGCGTCTTGGCACTACCAGGAGCCCTGGTACTCCTTTCCAGTCAACTTAATTATCTGCACCAATGAGCTGGGGAAACAGGCATGGGGCATTGACTCTAGCAATAATTTATTGAAGACCTGGTCTGGGCTATGCTGAAAGTGTATTCCCCCAAATTAGATAACACCAAAATAAAATGAGCAAAAGATCCAGTCAGACTTTTGTTGCTTTATGCCCTCTTTTAGCCCTTCTTAGGCAATTCACTTCTCCGGTTTTCAATATGCAATGGAGGAGGGGGTAAAGCCCTGCTTTTCCAGGTGGGATCTACTGGGTGAAGCGCCTTCAGATCACCTGCACAGGAAGCTCATAAATGGATTGCCGCTTTTCTGAACACATGCAGACATGAACTGTAGCTTGTTCCAAGGGTGCTGAGTAGAATAAGGGAGGGGTAAGAGGAAGACTTGGCATTTATTGAACACACACCTAGCATTCCAGGGACTGGGTCAAGTCTTTCATGAACCCAATTCATGCAATCACTAGCTCTTTTCCACACACTTTGGGAGCATCTCTGTGTGGTGTGTGCATCCATATGCAGGGTAGGGGTGGAGGGTGAGCGAGATCAGGAGAGCTGGGAATGTCCCATGAGTTGGATATTTTCATTCCTCTTTTTATGGAGAAGGAGCAGTCTCCAGCAGGTCCTGTGGCCTGCCTAAGATGATCCAGAGATAATGATGCAAATGTGGAGGCTGTAATTTCAGAATCTGCTGGATTCTCGCATAGGCTAGACTTTACACACCAAGTCAAGGTGTGAACTGTGACTCCAAGGCTGGCTCAAAATCTTCCGAGTATATCGTATGTCTGCTCTGAACATCCCTGCTCATAAAGTGATGGTCTGAAGGGCCAGTGAGACCAAGAGGTAGGGAGGAGGACAGGGACACAGGAGCTATTTTCAAATAGTGAAAAAGTGGCATTTGGCAGGTAATTACATTCATCTTGCATGGCTTAACTTGAATATCCCACACCTAATCTGGGGGTGCATTTTGATGATACTCACTAACATTTTGGTGTTTTCCACCAAGGGGTCTAGGTTACAGCCATGATAGATTAATTCAAGGAGGAACTCTGAAAGAGGAACCTTAAAATAGGAAATAAGTCGATGATAGCGATGTTGTTACGTGTCCCCCAGTAACAGAGATGTTGCTGGATCAGCACTAGAAGGGGGACTTTATAGGGGAGAAGGGGTGCAGTCACATGATTAATGCTCTTTTCAGCTTGGAAAGTTTTCATTCTGTGGAAGATGCCATTAATCTGTTTGTACATAGATTTTAAAATTAGTGGAGGGATGTCAAGTGGGTCAGTACTGTTGACCAGATGGGAGGAGGGGACTATCACTGGAAGCTGTGAGCAGTCAAAGGCTCCAGCCAGTCAATTAGCTCAGCCAGTTGTACAGCTGACCCTCAGACAGCATGGGAATTACCGGGGGAGATTTTTTTTTTTTTTAAAAAGACAGGTACTGAAGCCATATTCCTTTCTAATTGAAGCTGAGTCTCTGGGGATGGGTCCAGAAGGCAGTAACGTTTAAAAGGTCCCCAGCTGAAGGGAAAAGAAAAGCAAGAGGAAGAATCACAGCCAGAGGAAGAGAAGGTCTTGCAGGGCTTTGGAATGGTCGGTCACACATCATCAGCGCGTGTCTAATCTGAGGCAGTCATGTCCGGACACGAGGGACACTCTGGAAGACTGAGAGATGAGAAGAGAAGATACCTCAACCCTGTGATTCTTAAAGCAGTTACTTTCCTGGTCATTAAAAAGTGTTCACTAGCTAAACTGTGGTGGCGCACACCTTTAGTCCCAGCACTCGGGAGGCAGAGGCAGGTGGATCTCTGTAAGTCCGACGCTAGCCTGTTCTACAGAGAAAGTTCCAGGACAGCCAAGGCTACACAGAGAAACCCTGTCTTGAAAAACCAAACCAAAACAAAATAACAACAACAAAAAAGAGTGTCACAATTTGGTCGCCAGAAGACATGAGGAGGGGGTAAAAGGAGATTTTATTCATTATTTAGTTTTATTTAACTATTTGCTTGTGGAATTTTTGAGACAAGGGCTTGCTCTGTAGCCCCGACAGTACCCAAACTCCATGTCCTCCTGCATCAACCTTCTAAGTGCTGGGGTTTAAAGCCTGCGCCACCGTGTGCGGCTGGGAGTTAATCTTTAGTAGGTGGCTTTCAGTTTAGGAGGATTAAAAGGCTTTAGAGACAGCTAGTGGTGGTGATCACAAACCAATGTGAAGCATCTAATTCCACCAAACTGTGCTGTGATGAGTGGTTAAATAGGCTGGGTATGGTAGCACACACTTGTAATCTCCAGCACTGGGGAGGTTGAGGCAGGAGGATTCAGATCTTGAGGCCAGTCTGTATTATACAGCAAATACTCTGTCTTTTAAAAAGTTGTTCAGCCAGTCTGGGTGGTGCCATCTTTAGTCCCAGCACTCAGGAGGCAGAGACAGGCAGATCTCTGTGAGTTTGAAGCCAGCCTGGGCTACAACCCAGGATAGCCAAGGTTATAGAGAGAGACTCTGCCTCAAAAGAAAAAAAAAGTATTGAATGGATAAATTTTATGTTATATATATTTTCCCATAATAAAAAAGTTTTTTAATGTTTCGAGCAAAATGATAAAGAAATATAAATAGTACCCCTTCCATCCAACTCGAGGTACAGTCTTTTACCATTGGTTTGGTGCAGAAAATTACAGATTATTGAAAAAAGAAAAAGAAGGGGGCTGGAGAGATGGCTCAGCAGTTAAGAGCATTGGCTGCTGTTCCGGAGGTCCTGGCTTCAATTCCCAGCACCCACATGGCAGCTCACAACTGTCTGTAACTCCAGTTCCAGGAGACCTAACACCCTCACACAGACATGCATGCAGGCAAAACACCAGTGCACATAAAATAAAAATGAATAAATAATTTTTCAAAAGTTGCTAATAATGTACAACTTCCTCCCCAGAAGAAACCACTAAAAAAGCACTCCTTGGAGGAGCTGGGGAGATGGTCCAGGGTGCACGAGGACTTGAATTCAGATCCCCAAAATTCACACAAGAAGCCAAGCAAGCCAGTGCACACTCATAATCCCAGCACTGGTAGACAGAGACAGAAGCGTCCCTGTGGTGCACTGACCTGTTAGTCTAGCTCGATCACTAAGCTCCAGAGTCCTTGTCTCAAAAAGAAGAAGAAGAAAAAAGAAAGAAAAAAGAAAAGAAAAAAAAAAAAAAAAAAGAAAGAAAAAGAAAACTTGCAGATCGATTTATCCCAGGAATGCAAAGGTGGTTTATTAATTTATGCAGAAAAGAACATTTGATATAATCCAATATCCTTTCACAATTAAAAAAAGGTTAGAAAATTATAAATAGAAGTGAATTCTTAGCAGATGATAAAGGGCGAATATGGTTGGCCCCCAGCTCACATCATAGTTGATGGTAGAAGACACAGAGTCTTTTCCCTAAGATGGAGAACTGGAGGAGAGGTACCTGCACTCACTGTGGCTCTCGGACAATGTCCTGAAAGCTACAGCCCCACAAACTGGGCCAGGAAGAAAAACACCTACCTAAATCAGAATGGAAGATGTAAAACGGTCTCCAGTCACAGGGGATGTGGTCCTACATACAGAAAATTCCCAATTCATACATAAAAACAATCCTAGGCAAATTCAGCCCCATATGAGATCAGCATACAAATACACCAGCAAGGAATAATCCAAACAGGGAATTAAGAAACAAATCCATTTAGGAAAGCGTTTGGAGCATCAGAGGACTGGACACCAGAATAGTCTTGTAGTCCTTTGAAGTGGAAACATCTTGTTATTAACAGTGCTCGGGGAGGCACACGCATCGGTGCTTCTGATTTTCCATGCATATTAGTGCATCGCATATTAAAATTAAGTAGAGCAAATAGATTTGATGAGGGTAGTGGACTTCACGGGACATGTATTAGAAGCTGAGTCAGATCCATGAACCATTCAGAGTGGTCTGGGCCACAGCCATCCTGCCTCCCTCCATTTCTCGGGAGTCACAGGAAGCTGGGAAGCAAAATCCCAGACCCCTTAGAGGAAACTAAGCCTGAGTCAGCCTTCCTAGGAGATTAGGCCCAGGGAACTGCTCGCTGAGGAGGCTGTTTCCACTTAAAAAGTTGGTAATGTTTTTTTTTTTGTGTGTGTGTGTGTGTGTTTTCTCTTAATCAAAAAAGGAACTAAAAAAAAAGAAAAAGAAGAAAAGAGAACTAAAAATGTTTTAACTTGTTGTGTGTGTGTGTGTGTGTGTGTGTGTGTGTGTGTGTGTGTGCGTAAGACACTAGGGGCCAGCAAGATGAAGTGTCTGCCAAGTATTGCCACACTTCTTAGACCTCAGTGTGCCACAGAATAAGGGCTGGAAGGTTGGTTCCATCCCAGAGACAGCTCTTCTCCCCCCTCCCTCCCCACTGCTAACAGCTCAGGAGTGTGCTGAGATGGGG
This sequence comes from Peromyscus leucopus, assembly GCF_004664715.2. Classification (NCBI taxonomy): domain Eukaryota; kingdom Metazoa; phylum Chordata; class Mammalia; order Rodentia; family Cricetidae; genus Peromyscus; species Peromyscus leucopus. Next base: position 53,276,582 of record NC_051076.1, on the reverse strand, counting down.
GATGAAAACACTCCAGATAGAGAGGTCGGCCTGCAGGGAGCTGGTTTTACTAAAGAAAAGGAGCTCTGGAAGGAGAGCTGGGGGCTGGCGCTCTGGATGGCGCTGAGGCACCACAGCAGTGTGGCCAGAAGCCCAGGCCTTCCTTCAGGAGGCCTGCGTTCTGGTCTGAAGGGAGAGGAGCAGGGCTTGGGCTGAGAGACAGAGATTCTTTTAACTTTAAAGGTCAGCCTATTATAAACCCTGTAAAGGATTCAAAAGTGCTTTAAAAGAGGGGGAAATGACATCAAGGGCCAAAGAGGAACACATTTGAAAAGATGCACCGGACACTTGTGTACTGTCTGAAACTCTCCTACTCGGCCAAAGCTGACTGAAGGCTGGGATGGAGCAGAGTTGTGTGCACTTTGCTTCGCATGCTTGAGGCCTGGGCATGGGGAAGTCATTCATAAGAAGTTGGGGTAAGAGACAGATCAGGCCAGGGAAGGACAAATGGCACTCCTACTTTCTCTTTCCTCAGCCAAGACTCACCAGGGACACCAGATTCCAAACACCAGACGAGGATGGGGAATGGTTTTGGGAGTGGAGCAAATCAAACAACTCCTGAAGAACAGACAGCCTGCCATTTGAGTGAAATGGAGGGTGGGCTCTGGGTGCCATTAAGATTTTCCCTTCAATGTAATGAAACTGGAAATATTTATAAAGTGCCTACTGTGTGCTGGGTGTTGTAAGTGGTCAGTTAGACTGAGTGGCAGGGGCACAGACTGGGAAGGGAGCCCTACGTGAAGATTTTCGCGGGTCTAAAATCCAAAGCAAAATCCAAGCCCTGCCCCAGGCGAGTCCAGACAAAGCCGCTGGAGGAGGAGCTCAGATTAGCAACGCCCCCTCACCTGGCAACCTCAGGTAATGGCCCCAGGAGGCCGACACAGGTCTGCAAACACTGTCCATTCCTCCTGCAGTCTCTCTCATCCAGGACCGACTTTATAAGCGTGAGTACCAGAGCAAGGGAGGTGAAGAACTGTTCTCCCATCCAAAGTCCACAGCTCAGCCAGACAGAGAAACTCCAGGCTGACTGGGAACTTCACCCAGAAACCCTCGCCGTCCGTATAACAGCCCGTCTCAGAAGAGATGCACATCGCTTCTATTCTCTCCGCAAGGTAAAAAAGATGCACCAACCAAAACGCAAAGCAGTGTGAGAACAATTCTCCAGCCAGATGGGGGAACTCGTATCTTTGGCCTGAAGGGAGCCAAAGTCTCTGGAGAGACCGTCTGTATTGAAGTCCTCCTACCTCAACACAAGTGAGTTACGGGGGTACCCCTAAGTCCAGGGAATTAGAGATAACTCACAATGCAAAAGTCTGTACAAATCTACAGCCTTTACTCGGTGAACTGGCCACCAGCTTCTCAGCATTGAATTTGAACCAGCCAATGGTATCCCAATGGCTGAAACAGGAAGCCAGATAAACAGCGTGTTATCAAGGGGGGATCCAGCACTTCCCTTAAGCCGGCGCCAGCTGCGCTCTCGGACGGTCCTAACAAAGTCCCATTGACTCACCAGCTGATTTTCCTGCGTTCAGTCCTGGGGGACAAGGAACCCTCTTTGCTGAGCGGACGTTCCTCTAGTGCACTGCCCGAGCCACTCACCACTCAGGTCCGCCCCAGTTCCTTCCTCTCCTTTATGCCATCTGCAGACTTGGCCGGCTCTCTAACCTATGGCCAGTTTGGCTAGACTCTGAAGATTAAAAGGGACCACAAAAATCCAGGCACCGCACGCACCCGCACCCTCAGGTGAGCGTCTCCCTCACATTTTCCCAGCTTCTCTTTCCTCCTCCCTCCTTTCTCTCCCGGGATGCTCTCGAGGCTCCCAGACGTCCTGGGCAGGCGCCAGAAGAAACAGCCTTGAAGACGGCGCTTCTCAGCGTATCCTGGTGCAGGGGGATGGTAGGAGTGGAGAGGCAGTGCATTTTCTGGAACAGCCCAGCCGGGTCACCTGCCCCAACTCTTCCTTTAGTGCCTCCTGGGATGTTTGAAGAGTTAACTAGCTGCTTGGGGTGGGGGTGGGGGTGTCGTCTGACTATGTGTGCCTGTCTCTCTCTCTCTCTCTCTCTCTCTCTCTCTCTCTCTCTCTCTCTCTCCCCCCCTTCCTTCCCCCCCGTGTGTGTGTGTATGTGTGTGTGTGTGTGATAGCACAACGTTTAGTGTCTTTGATTGCAGGAACTCAGCGCACTTTAAATGACAGGTATTTCTTAGGAAGAGAAGCCAAGGCTCAGAGGGTTGGGGTTAGGTCATCGCATCGTCAACCCCAGGACAGACGCAAGGTCCAGCAGGGGCGTCTAGACACTCCCGCGAAGCCGCTAGCATCCCGGTTGTTATCCCGCGCTTCTCCTGCGCCAGCCCGCAGCCTCTCTCCGGCACCAGACTCCCCTCCCTCGGGCTGACTGCAGCCGGGCTAAGAGCAGAGCTCAGCCCCTCCACCGCGCCCGCCCGGTACGGGCCACTCACCGGAGCGCCTCTGGTCCCCGGTTCTGGGTCCGCGCCGCCGCCGCCGCCGCCGCGCCGAGTCGCGCATCGCCCGAGCAGCGCAGGGCCGGGCGTCCTGTGCTCGCGATCAGAAAGTTTCCCGGGGCTTCCCGGGGCCCGGGCGGCTCCTCGCGCGAGTCTCAGCCGGCGCTGCGCGCTCCGGCCTCCAGCCTCTCACTAGGGCGGCCGCGGGCTCCCGCTCCACGACGAGAAGGAGGCGGCATCCTGAACAAAGTGCCGTCCCCCGGGCCCGGCGGCCGGGGGCGGAGCCTAGTGACCCGCTGCCCTAGGCACACGCCGGCTGCCTCCGCGGAGGGCCGAGCGGGGAGTGCCCGCGGCTGGAGGTGGGCGGGAGGGGAGGCCCGGCTGCGGATCGCCCTCGCTTTCCTCCCCTGGACTGTGCCAGCTTAACCCGCAGAGGGGCGGAGGCATGGGTCCCTTCCAGACTTTGTCATTGGAAAGCTATTCCCGTAACCCTTTCCTGCGTTAGCTTTCCCGCCCCGCCTCCCCAGCCGGCCAGCCGCAGAAAGGCGGCTGCTGCGTGGCGGGGGCTACGCCGGGAGTTGTCAGGGCAGGAAGCCTTAGCACAATCGAGCCTTTCCTTTACCCAAGGACCCGCCACCACTACTTCCAGGAGGGGGGTCCTACTGCCCAAGTCCTCTAGCTACCTCAGAGAAGTAGTGCGGATGGATCGGTGAGAGTCCATTTCCTTCCACTTTGGAACCCTGCAAGGGGCATGATATCTGAGCTGCGACCCTTGGGTAAGAGGTGAGGAGATGCCCCGGAACTATCTAGCAAAAAGGAGACGTTTCCGTTAACCGGCTTTCCCCCTCACCTTTCTGATCCTGGTGCGGCTCACCCTTCTTCCAGACAAGTGGGAGGAGGAGGAGGAGGAAGAGGAAAAGGGGAAATGACAACTTTACCCACAACCTCGTGCAACTGTCTGCGGGGCTGGGGTGTAACTGAGTTTAAGACGCTTGCCTCCTCCTGAGCCGGGAGCTTCCAGACTGCAGCAAGGACACAGGCGGAAATCAGGTGGACCGTGCTTTTTGCTCAGGCCCTCAGTCCCGGAGCTGTGTGTGAGAGGGAACACCTGCCATCAGGGACTCTGCATGTGAGGATCTTCACCTTCTCCCAGCTCCAGCCAACAGTCAGGAAGACTGATTTATTTTCAAGGTGCTGGGGTTGGAGATTGGGAGGTTGGAGAGAAAGCAAAACGCTGACTAACTAGGAGGTCTTGGACTAGTCAGGATTAAAACCCCAGATTCCTGCCCGAGCCCACACCCAGAGAGGTAGGGATGAGGAGAAGTAGACAGTGGCCTTCCCAGATGGTCAAGGGAATGAATTTAATATAATTTTTGTCCACGAAAGGAGTGCATTGTCCTTTGGAGGAGGACAGGGCTGCAGAATAATGGCGGAGATGAGTCCCTTGCTCTATGTGTAATGACTAAAGGCATGGGCTTTGAAGGCACACATTTAGGGTCTGCTGTCACTGGATCTTTAACAAGTTCTTTCACCTCTGGCTGCCTCAGTTTCTTCTTCTGTAAAAAGAGACAACAGTAGTCCCTGTCTTGTACTGTTGCCAAAAAGATTAAAAAAGAGGTAATACAGGTAACATGTTTATGATAGCACACACTAGTACATGGTAGCTGATAGTTCATCCTCAGTGAAACAGTTTTAAGAGACTTAAATAAACATTTAACTTAACACTCACCAATTGGAATCCCATCTTGCTTCTCAGAGCACTCCCAGCCTGCCTAGGGGTGCCTTGTCTTAAGAAGCACAGTCACTGGGCATGGGTGGCACATGGCCTGTAATCCCAGCACTCAGAAGGCTAAGGCAAAGGGGTCACGAGTTTGAAGCCAGTGTGGGCTACATAGGGAGACTCTGTCCTTTCTTGGCGCTCACTGAGTAGGGCTGCCTACGTTTCTTGATCCTGAAGTCCCAAGAACAAAAGACTGGGATGGGCATGCAAATGGGCATCCGAGATTCAACTGCCCGCTGACCTCAGACTGGACGTGGGCCCATGCAGCCCCACTGGTAATGGCAGCGTGATGCCACTCCTCAGGTGTTTCCCAGAGTGGAAAGGAAGGGCAGTGCTATACTTTATAAGGGTTTAGTCTTGTGCTTAGGTCAATATTTCCCTCCTGTGGCCTATCATACAAGCTCCCTCCCACTCTGCTCCACATGCCCCGGTCGCTTGAGTTTGTAGGTAAAGACAGGAGCCTGTGCACAGGTTGTGGAAGGAAAGCCGGGGGCCCAGTCTCATCAGAGTGACAGGCAGAGTGTCTGGAGGCTATCAAGAAGGGTCATAGGTCAGAGCAGCAGAGAGCAGAAGCCAGGAGCAGCCAGGAGCCAGTGCGGGCAGAGTCCTGTTTGGAGATGAAGCAGGCTTCCCGCCCCTAAGTGGCCTCTGCTAAATGCCAACCTTGGGAGTGGTTTTTGTCTGAACACAGTGACGATTCAGTTGCTCTGAATCAAACAAATGGATTTTCCTGAAATATGAAAATCGGTGAGAGGGAAAGACAAGGGCTGTTGACTGGGTAGGATGGAAGGAGCCGGAAGGAGTGGTAGGAGAGTGAATTAGGCTCACAGTAGGGGACCCTAGGCATGATCACAGTCCCCAGCCTCACAGAGAAGGTGGCTTCAGGACCTGCTGACCCCACTGAGGCAGGTCCCTGCTCTGTCTTTTGCTGCTTAGCACCAATTCTGCTCCGGGGCAAATTGTTGACAAAAGGATTAATGTCAATGTGACAAATAGGTTTTAAAAAAAAATCAGCCCAAGGAGCTTGTGGTCATCTCATTGAACCTCAGACCTGGCCTGAGATGAGAGCATTAGAAGCCCCAGAAAGCACAGCAAATGTTTGTTTGTTTGATTGATTGATTGATTGATTTTCTGCCACAGCCTGATTGAATTGTGTGGGTTTGGGGTGGGGTGGGGTGATGTGAGGGTGGGGTGGATGTTTTCTTGCTACCTTGAACTCTGTAGACCAATGTTCATTTGTCCCACCACGGAGGTCACCTGATGTGGGACTTTGGAGATCTGAATAGAATCATAGCCCCTGCGTTCCCTGTGACCCATAACGGGACAGTCTTGACTCTCCTTGCTTCTTTCCGGGCTCTGAGAGCAGTTTGTAAGGAACTTGGCAGGGATATGCCGACAGTGCATGGCTTCATTTTCTTCAGCATGTAACAAACACGATTAGCGCTCCTGAGGTGGAGTCCAGGGACCTTCTGACTTCCTCCTCCGAAGCCAGTGGAAAAACACTGGGCTTGGCTGCAGATGACCTGATTCCATCCACGCCCGGCTGATGCCCCTCACTGAAGTACATCACCTCAGTTTGCTCACCACTTAAAAGAGGGTATCGTCACCCAGGGGACATAAATGCATGCTACCAAGGCTGTGGCTTCAGTGAGATCACAGAAGGGGCTTTGGCTTTAGACAGCGCCCCTCAGACATAAGCAAAAGTACAGTGACCACGCGGTAAGCACCAGGCCACACCCCTCCCCACAACCCCTCCCCCCACCCCACTGGTGGTGAGCTCGGTGCTGCAAAGTATACTTTTGAGAGATAGAAGCCTGTCCACACATAACCGAGTCCTCTCTAGCTTGGTTCATCAGCTAGCAAGAGGCTTCCTATGCAGCTGCAAGGCTTTCCCCTGCCCCGTCCTTGGCCACCCTGAGCTCACAGCACTGGCCCCGAGTCCCGCTTTCAGTGTTGATTGCTAGAGTGAATGAGGGCTCAGGAGGGAACAATCTGTGGGGAAAAGCTGGCATAGCGGTGAACGTTTTATGAGAGCCCGCGAGTCACTGCCTTATCGGGAAGATGAGCTTCTCCCTCCCTGTTACCAGGAAGTAAGATGTGAGGAGAGCCAGTGTTTTTCCAAAGATGGCCTTTGAAGTGGAGAGTTTCTTTAAGGGCCAGGAAAGCAGGAATGGGGCTGGTGGAGTGAAGCTGGGCCCCTTTAAGAAGCATGGCTCGGGCAGGCTTTGCAGCCCTGGAGATAATGACAGTCCACACTTACATGCATTTGCTGGAGGCCTGTAGCTTTTGCTTTGTTTTGTTTCTCAAGACAGGATTTCACTGTGCATCCCTGGCTGGCCTGGAACTCACAGAGATCTGCCTGCCTCTGCCTCCCGATTGCAGGAATTAAAGGCGTGCGCTGCCGCCACCACCCCGTGCCTTTAGCTATTCCAAACACTCAACCTATAACAAACCTATATAATAAACATCAGGCTTTTCTTTTTGCTTTTTATCAAAAGTCTTAAAGTCTCATGATTTTTTTTAATGTGTTTGTGTGTGCATGTTTAATGTGTATGTGTGTTCAGTGTGTGTAGGAGATACATGTACCAGAGAACATCCCTGGGTATCATTCTCAGGAATACTGTCCATGTCTTTTGAGGGTCTTTCATTGGGCTGGAGTTCACTATTAGGCCGGATTGTCTGGCCAGTGAGCCCCAGGGAGAGCCCACCTGCCTCCACCTCCCCAGTGCTGGGACTACAAGAGCACGCCCTCACGTTTGGTTCAGAGGATTGAACTGGGGTCCCTTTGTTGATGGAATCACCTCCCACACACACCCTAAAGTTTCTTTTTAAAAGACAGGATCAGGATCAGGAGCTGGAGAGGTGGTTCCGGAGTTAGGAGAACTAGCTGCTTTTCCAGAGGGTCCAGATTCGATTCCCAGCACACACCTGGAGGCTCACAAATCAGTGGCTACCCCACAACTCACAATAGTCTGTAACTCAGTTCCAGGGAATCCAACACCCTCTTCCAGCCTCTACCTGCACCAAGTACGGAAGTGGTGCACAGGTGTATACACAGACAAAACACCCATACAACCTTTAAAAGAGGGGGGGAAAAGACAGTGTTCTCTATATGGCCTAGGCTGGCTTTAAACTCCTTGGCTCAAGTGATCCTCCTGCCTCAGCTCATTGAGTAGTAACAACTATGGATGCATGCCACCAGGCCTGGCCATAAATATCCTTTTTAAAAACATCTTATTATGTATTCATTTATTGTGTATGATCTTGCCCGTGGGTGTGCACTCGTGAACAACATGTGCAGAAGCCAGAGGACAACTTGTGGGGATTGATTCTCACCCTCCATCGTGTGGATCCTGGAGACCAAATTCAGGTCTTCAGGTTTGTATGCAAGTGCCTTTACAGGCAGAGCTATCTTGCAAGCCCCACGAATATCATTTTTATTTCTATTTGTAAGTGAAGAAACTGAGGTTAGGCGTCTTGCGTGTGTGGGTCTCACAGTTACTAAGTTCTAGGGCCAGGATTTGATTCTGTGCCATCTGGCTCCTACAGTCCAGAGGACTGTGCATATACAGAGGATCACACTATGGCAGCCTGGGCAGGGGTGAGGGGGCCTGCCATATACTAGCTTCAGTGTACACCTTGTTTATTTTCTTTTGGAAGCTTTATAGAAGCATAAAGTGCTGTAAAACTTAACCAATGTAAGTGTAAAACTGATTTGTAGCAAATCCACAGAGTTGCATGATCATCACCACATTCAACTTTTAGAACACTTCTCAAGTTTTCTCACGGGGCACATGCTTTGGGCTGAGACCCAGTTTCTTCATCTGTAAGGGTAATAACACTGCCAGCCCCATCGGACCATTAGGAGCATGACGTGGGGCATGTGAGCAGTGTGTGGCTGTGCCTAAGGAGCATCATCCCCTGTCGTTGGTATCACTACAGTCTCTTAGTCATTGGAATACAATCTTGTAGACTGGAAAGTGCCTTAGAGACCATTGAATCCCACCCCCTCCTTTGACGGAAAGAAACTAAGATGCCAAGATGTCTGACAACTCTTCAAGTGAGGACACACAATGTCTGTGGCAGGGCTGGAAATGGAATCCAAGTTTCTTGGTTGTTGACTCAATGTATTCTTTTCTCTGGAGACAGTTTCCTTCTGTGACCCAGAGATGTCAGTATTCAACATCATTACCATCTTTTGTGGGTACTTCCAGAGCAATGCTGACAGGCAGCCGTGGACCCTGGAGGCTTTCTGAGCAGTCTGGCCTTGGAGCAGAGAATGCAGCTGGAGCAGGCTGTATGCAGAATCAGGAAACAATATCCAATGTGGAGGCCGAGACAAGAATGTCCATTGTCAGAACAGGGCATGCATTGACTCAAAGAATGGAGGACTCTGACAGTCCGCGTCAGCAGGTCTCTGTAGAGCTCGTGGGCAGGGCCAGCTTTGCGGGATTGTGACCATGCATAATGGCACAGTGTCCCATGCTTACAAAGGCCCCTACTTGGCTTAAGGCCTGTAGTTCTGAAATTCTTGATAATTTTAAGCAAAGAATCACACAGTTTTGTTTAGCACTGAAAATTTTAAATTGTATAACCATTTTTGCCCATGAGAGTCTTTTTTTTTTTTTCCCAGACAGGGTTTCTCTGTGTAGCCTTGGCTGTCCTGGAACTCACTCTGTAGACCAGGCTGGCCTCGAACTTACAGAGATCTGCCTGCTGGGATTAAAGGCATGCACCATCACCGGCCTGCTGACCGTGGACTCTTAATACTCCATCAAGGAATGAAGTCTCCACGTGAATTTATTCACTTTATACTCGGCGTGTATTCTATACGGTTGCAGTGTCTTAATTCTGACTATTGAGAAGACTAAGGACTGGACATTCTGTTGTGCACCTGCAGTCTAAAGCACGGTGATCAGTTTGGGGTCAGCCTGGGCAACAGCCAGACTCCATCTTGCAAAAGAAGGAAAGGGGGGCTGTGGAAGAAGGAGGAGGGGAGGGAGAGCAGGGGAGGGGTGAGAAACAAAGCTGGGTGTGGTGGTATATACCTGTTACCTAGCACTTGGGAGGCTGAGGCAGAAATATTGCCTGCATGCCACCATGCTCCCCATCATGACGATAATGGACTGACCCTCGGAAACTGTAAACAAGCCCCAGTTAAATGCTTTCTTTCCTGAGTGTTGCCTTGGTCACGGTGTCTCTGTACAGACTAGAAGAATGACTGAGACCGGGTCATTTCATGTTCAAATCGTAGAAGAGAGAGGGAAGAATATCTCAAGCATGGGTGCTAGAGTGAGAGACAGAGGCGAAGAAAACACTGGGCCCTGCCAGGATTGGGGGGCAGAGTGTGGTGTTGGGGGAAGAGAACTGAGTGTGGGGACAGGAGCCGTTGGCATAGCAGGAGTGGACGTTATCTCCACGGGGATGTAGAAGCTGTCATGCCCACTTTGGGGCAGAGAGAAAGGGGTGTGAACTGTTAGATGAAATGAAGATAAGCCGTCAAGGTGACTGCAAACAGACAAGACAGGGCTAGACAGGACAGCCACACGGGAAAGACAAATCAGAGTTTGAGTTTGCCAGAGAAGCTAAGTACAGTGTAGCCCAGTGGATAACGCAAGCTTTGAAGTTAAGGCTGCAATCACGTCTGACCACATCCCCAGTATCTGGTGTAAACCTGTTCTTGTCTATTAGGAAGACATGCCCCTGACAATGTCCCCGTGGCAGGCTTCCAAGGAGAATTTAATGAGGTGGTGTTGGCGAAGCCAGTGACTGGCCAGACTAAGAATCCCCAAGACCCCCAAATGTTAAGCGGTCATTTCACTGGAGAGTCATTCTTTTGTATGCATGAGTGGGAGGTGTATGCTGTGTGTGTGTGTGTGTGTGTGTGTGTGTGTGTGTATGTGTGTGCTCATGTGGTGGAGGTGCATGGGCACGTGTGTGCATGTCCATGTGGAAGCCAGAGGTCAACCATGAGTGTTCTTCCTCGGGAAGCATCCACTTTTTTTTTTTTTTTTTTTTTTTTTTTTTTTTTGAGACGTGGCCTTTCGTTGGGACTTAGGGCTCACCATAAGGCAAGGCAGGCTGGCAGTGAGTTCTAGAGCTCTGTCTACCACTGCCTCCCCAGCACGGGTATAACAAGATCAGGCCACCTGTGTGTGACATGGACAGTCACACACATGTGGATGGCCAAGGACAGAACTGAGTCTTTCCTCCCCCTGTGGGGTGTGGGGCATTGAACTCAGGTTGTCGGGCTTGGTGGCTAGCGCCTCTCCTCCTCAGGGAGCTGTGTCCCCAGGCTGCACCTGGATGATTATGGGAGTGCTGGGGGTGGAGCCCAAGGCTCCCATACTTCTGCAGCCTGTGCTTTACCGCGAGTCCAATCCCCAGCTCTCAGGATTCCTCCAAACCCCTCCACACCCCTGCCTTCCTGGAAGAACCCGGATTCTGAGCTCCACCCTGCAAAGTGCTGGGCTCCACTGGCCAGGAAGAGAAGCTGGCTGCCACCCAAGGGCTGGGGAGCGAAGTAGAGAAGAAGATCCCCTCCCCCATTCCTATGCTAGAGGCCAGTAGGGATGAAAACTGCTGAGGCTACCACTGTGGGGTGTCCAGGGTAAAAATGCTCTGTGAGTGCTGATCTGGGTTTTCCCAGTCTTCGCTCCCCCTAAATCTGGGGAGTGCATTGCTGACTGATGGGCCAAGCTGTGGCTGCAGCCTGCTTGTTAGTACAGATGTGCTTTGTAGCAGCTGTAACCGAAAGCCACACCTGTTGTCTAGATCAGCTGCTGTAACTCTACCCCTAGGAAAGCAGACTAGCCGGGAGGCCTCTTCCAAGTCCCCCCTTTTCAAAGGCGTGTGGAAAAGCAGGCATCTGCCTGTCACAGCAGCAGGGGAGCCTGGCTGGGAAGGTAGTCTTGCGCCCTGGGAATCTCAGCTATTAACCGGAATCTCCCATTTCAGCCATGTCCTAACTGTACCCGTTCCAGAGTCCCTTCCTCACTCCTCCCAACACATTGGAGTGGGAAAAACGGAGAAATAAGGAAGATGGCAGGCAAGTCCCGCTGTTTCCAAGGAACCAGATGTTTCTAGACCTCTGATTTCCCTGGAGACCTTCATATTTAGCAAGGTACCCTGAGCTAGGAGGAGGAGGAGGCACTGAGGAGCGAAACTGCAAAATGGACAGGGGAAGTGGAAAAAAAAAAAAAAAAAAAAAAAAAAAGACGCAGGGATATGAATCGAGTAGAGCTTGCTTTTCCTGGGCACCAGTCATGGAGACACTGGCTATGGAGACTGTCGTGGCACTACCACGGGAGAATTCCGTTCCACCGAGCAACGTGGGGCGTGATGGGGCTGGCGTCCGTGAGACCGGCGCACCCGCCGTTCCCAGAGCCTGGAGAGCGTGAGTCCCTCGCCGACATCCTGGGTAATAGGTAGGAATCCAGAAATCCCAGGTCAGTGCGGAAAGACAAATCCAAGCCACACACTCTAGGACACCTAGACCCACACAGTAAGTCACATGGGCCAATATTCGTTAAAAAACCTGTTGGCTGTGAAAAGCAGGTGGTGAGCGGGCATTGCTGATGTCTGCGGTGTTCGCTCACATCCCCATCAGCCGCTCCATGTCCAGGGGAGGAATTCGGCCGGCCGGTACGTCAGAGTGGTGCCAAGGCTTCGGCAAGACAGCGCCCTCTCATCCCCCAGCAGCCCTGGCAGCGCCAGGAGAGAGAGATGGCGCATGTGGCAGGCGGCGCCCCGCCAGACGTAGGACACTGCTGACCCCTGCTGGCGAGTGCGCGTCTGCAGCCGCTAAAGAGCGCTCCGGGAGACTGGAAAAACCTCGCAATCTGTCTGGGAGGGGTAGGAAGAAATACCCCAGCTCAGAATCTCCCCATCTGGAGTTCCTTTGAGAAGACAAAGCGGAAATTAGAATAAAAGCCAGATTGGATTTCTGAAGGGAGTGCGGCTGCAGCGTGTCCCTTCCAGGCTCCGTGGCCTGGAAATCCTCTTGAAACTAAGTTGGGAAATCATTAGCAACATCCATTGCTGAATTCAACTATTAGAGAGACAAAAATAAGAGGGAGGGAGGGAGGGAGGAGAGGGAGGGAGGGAGGGAGGGAAAGGCAACATTCTCAAGTAGCTCAACAGTTTTCAGCCAGGATCCTTATCTCTCTTCCTCCGTCTTTCTAGAGTAGCTTCCTTATTTCAGCAGAGACATTGTGTTTCAGCTTGATGTCCTGTGCCGTGACATTACCCTTAGGCTTGAGACTGCCTTTAACACCTTTCTTTCCATGAGAGACGCTGCTATCATGGTCTCTGGGTGCCTCTAAGAAGCCTGGCATCTGGAGTCTTTGCATCTGGACTGAATTTTTATTTAAGAACTCATTTTATGCACACGAAGATAAAAGTCCAAGTATTCCAGGATCTCTACTGAAATAATCCCAGGGACCCAAGGAGTACTTGGACTCTGATAATTCCAACAGAAACAGTACAGAGGCCCTAAGCAGAAACAAAAGTCGCCCATGGCTAAATCTCTTCCTCTACCCTGAATCAGGTTGTCGTGTTCACCTCTACAGCATTCTAGGTCCCATCGAGGGTGTGTACACAATCCTCCAGGCTGCCACCGTGTGGCCTGCCCTGCGCATAGCACTGACTCTGCTCCTACCAAGGAACTGTGACTTCTCACAACTGGCTCTAACCTGCGTATTCCACTTCTCGCCCTCCTCCTCGTCGTCGTCCTTACCTTCCCCCTGGTCCTATTCTTCATCCTTTTTTTTTTTTTTTTTTTTTTTTTTTTTTTTTTTTTTGGTGAGGGGATGCTGGGAATGGAATGCAAAGACACAATCTACCATCAAACTACATTACTGGCCTCCAGTTTTCATTTTATTGGACCTCTGTAGCATGTGACATTTGGTATGCATTTACACTTACTTATATGAAATTATTGTGAAACGTTTTAGATATATAAAAGGTATAGAAAATAATGTAGCAAGAAATTGTTATGGTAGTGCCCTTCAGAGAAACAGAGATTGGAAGATGTGCATGTGTGTAGATACACAGGTAGACAGACACATTGAGGAGGGGTAGGCACATATGCTAGAAGCTAAAAGGTCTCAGGTTCTATAGGACGGGCCAGCAAGCTGGAGAGAAGGGAAAGCCAATGGTGTGGTTCAAAAGCCTGCAGACCCAAGATCAGGGAAGAGCCAAGGTTTCAGTTCAGGTGCAAAGGCTGGAGAAGCAGGTGTTCCAGTTCGAAGGTCAGGCAGGCAAGGGGAGTTCTCCCTGACCAAGGAGAAAGTTCTCTTAGGGGAGACATCTTGCTTTTTTCATTTAATGTTAAATCTCACCCCAAAATATCAACACAGAAACCTCTAAAATAATGTTTGAACAATTATTTGGACACTCCACGGCCCAGACAAGTTGACACTTATAAATTAACCATTACAACTGTATTGTGGAGTTTAGGAAGTAAAAAATTGCAGACATAGTTTATGCTCCTCTTCCATTACCTTTCTTTCTCAGCCCACAGAGTAAATGCCATCTTGAATTTGCTGTTAATCCTTGGCATACTCGTTCATCATTTTACCCACTTTATGCTGCACATCTTTTTTTTTTTTTTTTTTTTTTTTTTGGTTTTTCGAGACAGGGTTTCTCTGTGTAGCTTTGTGCCTTTCCTGGGACTCACTTGGTAGCCCAGGCTGGCCTCGAACTCACAGAGATCCGCCTGCCTCTGCCTCCTGAGTGCTGGGATTAAAGGCGTGCGCCACCACCGCCCGGCTTTATGCTGCACATCTTAACTGGTAAATTCTACAGCTTCCCCTCCTGGTTCGACATTATACTGTAAGGTTCATTCATATTGATGCATGCAAATTTAGCTTATTGATTTCTGCTGCCTTTAGTATTCCATTGTTCTATAATTCATACAATTTTATTGTATACATGTTTTGTTATTTTAAATGGTTGCTATAGAAATTTATTTTTTGTTTCTGGGGATTGATCTTGAGTTTGAACCTGGAGCCTTGCAGATGCCAGGCAAGTACTCTACCACTGATCTACAGTTCAGTCCTTGCAAATTCTTACAAACTTCTTGTGGTGCACATTTGTCTTCTTTATTAGACTGTCCAGGAGAGAAATTACTAGCCACGGAGTCTGGACACTTGTCACTTGACCACATCTTTGCCGGCACTTGGCATTGTTACCACTCCCCTTTTTTATGTCCGTGTTGTTATGGGGACCACACAGCATCAGGTTTTTAACTAGAATTTCACTATACTAACAAAGTGGATAACTGCTCATAGGTTCATTCTTCAACAGGACTGCCTTCTATTTCTCAGCTCTTAACCTTTGCCCAGTTCTGCTGTTGATCCCTTTCTCTGATTTGAAGAGTTAAATACTGTGACTAGTTATCTTTTTTCAAGCAGTAGATACTTTCTGCTTATTTTTTTCCAAATTAGTGCCTTCTGTCTCTTACCGCCATAATGGTTTTTATTGAGGTATAATATATATAATTCACTCATTTTAAGTATATAATTTAATGAATTTTAGAAATCAATTTAGGAGTTGTGTAACTATTGCCACAGTCCAGTTTTAGAACATTTCCAACACCACAAAGCAGTTCCTCCCACCCACTTGCAAGCAGTCCCAGTTCCCACCCATAGCCACAGACAACCACTAATTCACTCTCTGTCTCACAATTTTGCTTTACCAGACATTTCATATAAATGAAATCATATAATATGAGGTCTTTTGCATCTGTCTCTTTCAGTTGGAATAATGTTTCTGAAGGTTTGTTCGGACTGAAGTTGTACTAGATATATATTTTTCTGCAGAGTGGTGCTCCCTCACACGAACACGGTACGTTTCCTTTGTTTGCCAGTCCATGAGAATTTGGCTTATGATATGTCTCACAAGGAACAGATCTCAGATGTGGCAGCACGTGCTTGTAATCCCAGTGCTCTGGAGGTATACACAGGAGGACTGCCGTAAGTTTGAAGTCGGTCTGGGCTACATAGCAAGACCTTGTCTAAGAAAGAAAGAAAGAAAGAAAGAAAGAAAAAGAAAGAAAGAAAGAAAGAAAGAAAGAAAGAAAGAAAGAAAGAAGGGAGGGAGGGAGGGAGGGAGGGAGGGAGGGAAGGAAGGAAGGAAGGAAGGAAGGAAGGAAGAAAGAAAGAAAGAAAGAAAGAAAGAAAGAAAGAAAGAAAGAAAGAAAGAAAGAGTGTGTAAGAGAGAGAGATAGGCGGAAGGCTACAAATAATCACATTAGAAATAAGTGGTATAAACATTTCATTAAAAAATAATTATTTTATTATCACCAAAAGTTCATTCAACCTCTAGCAGGATAAATACAAAGAAAATCACACAGCATACCATAGCACAATTTCTAGAACCAAAGACAAAGAATAGTCTTACAAAGAGACATTAGAAAAAATAAAAGCACATTACACACAGGAAGCCAAATGGGAAATGAATGTGAGATCTTGCTTTCTCCCTTTGAAGCAGGGTCTCACTATGGAGCCCAGGCTGGTCTCAGGGCCATAATTCTCTTGCCTCGGCCTCCTAAGAGACGGGCTTACAGCATATGTCCCCATTCCCCGCATTGAAACAAAAACCTTCCTTTGGATTAGTGCTAGCATAATCTGTCCTTTTCCATCTTTTTCCTGTTCTTAGATATAAAGTTCATTTATTATAGGTGACAGCAAATAATTGAGTAGTACTTAAAATAAAACTCCAGCCAGGCACACACCTGTAATTCTAGTCCTCAGGAGGCTAAAGGAGAGGATTCCAAGTTGACGCCGGGCTTAAAAAAAAAAAAAAAAAAAAGGCAGTCTGCGATAAAATGTCTTTAAAATGAAATGTTTAGGGGGTTGAAGAGATAGCTTAGTGGTTAAGAGCACGTGTTGTTCTTGCAAAGGACCTGGGTTCGGGTCCCAGCACCCACACAGCAGCTCAAAACTGCCTGTAACTCCAGTTCCAGAGGATCTGAGGCTCTTCTCTAGTCACCGTGGGCACCAGGCGTGCGTGTAGTACACATACACACAGAATAAAAATGTAGCTCTTAAAAAAATAAAATGAATCTTTTAAAATGAAATATCTTTACTGTTTACATTTAATATAATTGTTAATAGGCTTGGGTTTGAGTCAATCTCCTTGTTACTGGTTTTTTGTTTGTCTCCTCTGTTCTATTTTAGTCTCTTTTTTGCCTGTTTTTATGCCAAGTGTTTCTATGATTCCTTCACTGATCTGTTAGTTGAAATCTCTTGGGTTTTTGTTGTTGTTTGGGTTCTTTTGTTTTGGGGTTTGTTTGTTTGTTTTGCTTCTTGAGACAGGGTTTCTCTGTGCAGCCCTGGCTGTCCTGGAAATCGCTCTGTAGACCAGGCTGACCTTGAACTCACAGAGATCTACCTGTCTCAGCCCCCCGAGTGCTGGGATTAAAGGCGTGCACTACCGCCACCCAGCAATTTTGTTTTTCAGTCTTGGTGATTGCTTTAGAATTTACATGCCTTTGGCTTGCTCACATCATCTTTCAAGTGATGTTGTATCATTTCCTGCACAGTTTTAAGGAGTGTTACAAGCCCAGCATGGTGGCACACACGGGGTGGTGGCACACACATGGGGTGGTGGCACACACACGGAGTAGTGGCACACGCCTTTTGAGGCCAACTTGGTCAACAGAGTGAGTTTCAGGACAGCTAGGGGTGTTACGCAGAGAAACCCTGTCTCGAAAAAAACACAAAACAAAACAAAACAGTGTTACAACTATACCTGTCCACTTCCCTCTGCTTGGCCTTTATACTATTATCAACATGCATTTACTTTTACAAAAGTCGTAAACCCTAAAATGCATTGCTATCATTCGCATTTAAACGATGATCTTTTTGAAAGTTGTAAATAACTTTAAAAACTTGTGTCTTCCAGAACTAGATGAAGGAATTAAGATAGAACCTAGAGGGGACAGTAGATAAATATAGAGAAATTAGGCAAGAAAGGAGCTAGACAAGAGAACAGAACTGAAGCTGTGTATAAAGGATGTTATGCCAGAGGAATTAAAGCAAGTGGACTATAAAACAAAACAAAACAAAAACAACAACAACAAAAAAAACTTGTGTCTTCACCTATATAGTTAGCATTTCTGATGTTCTCAACTTCTAAGTTTGTGCTTATTTCCGTGTGTGTGTGTGTGTGTGTGTGTGTGTGTGTGTGTGTGTGTGTGTGTGTGTGTGATGTGTGAAGGTCAGAAGACAACTTTCAGAAGTCTCCTACTGTGGGTTCTGGGACCTGAACTCAGGTTGTCAGGTTTGTGCTGCAAGTGTTTTTACCTCTGAAAGATACTGTTCTGGAGCCAGATGCCTGTAACCTCAGCACCTGAGAGGTGGAGGCAGGGAGATCAGAAGTTTAAGGCTAGCCCCACCTAAATAGGGAGTTTGAGGCCTGTGTGGGCTACATAAGACCCTGTCTTAAAAATAAACCAAAAGAGAGAGGGTGGGTGGGAATTATCTTTAATTTATTTATTTTGTGGGTGAGTGGATGGGTGAACACTCCATGACATATGCGTGGAGTTCGGAAGACCCCTGCAGGAGTGGGTTCTCTCCTTCCACCATGTGGGCCTCAGGGATTAAACACAGGTCATCAGGCTTGGTGGCAGGTCCCTTTAACCCCTGAGCCGTCTTGCTGGACCTAGACCCAGAACTTTGTTGTGACAATTTTAGTGCTCCCCTCTCTTCTGCTCATATTTCCATTGAGAAATAGAACTTTGGCTGGGTGGTGGTGGCGTACACCTTTAATCTCAGCACTCAGGAGGCCAAGGCAGGCAGATCTCTGTGAGTTTGAGGCCAGCCTGGTCTACAGAGTGAGTTCTAGGACAGCCAGAACTACAGAAAAACCCTGTTTCGAAGAAACAAAAAACAACAACAATAAAAAGAAAAGAAATAGGACCTCATTGTGTCTCTGTTCCTTCTCTTCTGCCCTGGGACTTCCTGTAACAGCTGGTTATGGTGAACTATTTTACCTTTCATGTCTGCTAATGTCTTTATATCACTTTATAATTTAATCATCTTTATTGAGATGCCACTTACATACCACACAATTTACTCACCAAAAGGAAAAGGTATCACTCAATGTTCCAAAAGTCATTTTGTTGAAATATGATTGACAAAATGCAGTATGTTTGTGAGGTACACAACTTGATGAAGTCCAGCAGTTTTTAAGTATATTCAGAGTTTTGCAGCCATCGCCAAAATGTAACTTTAGAACATTTTATTTTATTTTTTAAATTGAAAAGTTGTATTTTTGTGTGTGCATGCATACATGCCGTGGCATGTGTAGACGTCAGAAGACAACAGGCGGGAAGCTGTTCTCTCCTTCTATTATATGGAGCCCACAGATCAGGGTTATCAAACTTGGTAGTAAGTGCCTTTACCTGCAGAGCCATCTTATTGACCCAGTTTTATAACATTTTTATCACCCCCCCACTCCCTGCTACCCATTACAGTTCACTTTCATTCCTTAGTGCCAAGCTGACAACATTGTAGTTTTTTTTAAACTCTTTGATCTTTGGGGGGCCCTCCACCTAGCTCCCAAATAAATACAAGAGGACTTATTCTTACTTATGAATGCCAAACCTTAGCTTGTCTTGTTTCTAGCCAGCTTTGGTTTTTTTTTTTTTTAAGATTTTATTTATTATGTCTATAGTGTTCTGTCTGCATGTACACCTGCATGCCAGAAGAGGGCACCAGATCTCATTACAGATGGTTCTAAGCCACCATGTGGTTGCTGGGTATTGAACTCAGGACCTTTGGAAGAGCAGCCAGTGCTCTTAGCCGCTGAGCCATCTCTCCAGCCCCTAGTCAGCTTTTCTTAACTACATTATCCTATCTATCTTTTGCTTCTGGGCTTTAACTTTTCTCTATTCTATATGCCTTTCTTTCCTTACTCTGTGGTTGGCTGTGTGGCTGTGTGGCTGTGTGGCTGCCCCCCAGCATCCTCCTCTCCTTCTTCCTTTTCTCCTTCCTTCCTCCTGTCTTCTCTCTCCTCCTATTTATTCTCTCTGCCTGCCAGCCCCACCTATCCCTCTCTCCTGCCTTGCTATTGGCCATTCAGCTCTTTATTAGACCAATCAGGTGTTTTAGGTAAGCAAAGTAACACAGCTTTACAGAGTTAAACAAATGCAACATAAAAGAACACATATTTTTTGCATAATGATGCAACACATCTTTGTATCATTAAACAAATATTCCACAGCATAAAAGAATATAACACATCTTACTAATATTCCACAACATCTGTCACTGCTAATTTTCTTCTTATCTTTGTAGATTTGATTGTTTGAGGGATTTTGTGTATTTGGGTAGCATTACACAATGCATAGTTTTGTGTCTGGCTACTCTGCTATGAATGCCTTCAGTGTTCATCCTTTTTCTGGTATATAAATAGTATCTGTTCCCCTTTTTAATGTTAAATCACACTGCCGTGGCTTTTTGTGACGCTGTGGCTTGAATCAGGCCTATTGCACATGTTGGCCAAGTGCTCTACATCTAAGCTGTATTTTCATCCCTTTTTAATTCAAAAATTAATTGCATTTGTTTATTTGCTCTGTGTGTGTGTGTGTGTGTGTGTGTGTGTGTGTGTGTGTGAGAGAGAGAGAGAGAGAGAGAGAGAGAGAGAGAGAGAGAGAGAGAGAGAGAGAGACATCTGTGGAGGTCAGAGGACAACTTGTGGGAGTCTGTTCTCTCCATCCACCACGTGGGTCCTGGAGATTGAACTCAGGTTGTCAGGCTTAGTGATAGGAGCCCTTCCCTGGTGAGCCATCTTGCTGGTAGCACTTTTTAATGTTGAGAAAGGGTCTCTCATTTAGTTACTCAAGCTGGTCTTGAACTAACTAAGGCAGGCCTTGAACTTGTGATACTCCTCCTTCTGAGTATCTAGGATTATTGGCCTGTGCTACCAGCTCCAGTAATTGCCTTTCTTTTTTTTAATTAATATATATTTGTTTATTTTATGTACATGTGTGTGCCTGCATGAGTTTATGTGTACCATGTGTGTGCAGGGGCCAGAGGATGTCAGGTCCCCTGGAGCTGGAGTTGCCGGTGGTCGTGAGCTGCCTGCTCTGCGTTCTAGGAACTAGACTCAGGTCCTGTGCAAGAGCAGTGTGTACTCTTAACCACTGAGCTGTCTCTCCACAACTACTTTTGGTTTATTTTTGAGACAACGTCTCACTTAGCCAAGCTGGCTTCTGAAACTTGCTATGAGCCCAAGCTGGCCTCCAATGTGTCTTCCTCCTGCCTCCGACGCCTGAGCAGTGGGAGTATGTTTATGCCGCCGTGCTCACACGCTTTGCCTTGATTTTCAAAGCGTGGTTGTGGGTGGTGTCGATGTCTGTGTGGACAGCTCCAGCTTGTGCACTTGGCCTTACCTGTGTTGTTTTCAGGGAGACATCTGCTGCCCTCGTCCCGCCTCTCCTCTGGGTTTGCCCCTTTCTTCTCCTTGCTTTAAAGCTTTGAACAGTTGACTTGTGATGGGTTTGAAGCTTTTCCTTCATGTTCACCCTCCCCGGGCTTTATGGAGCTTCTTGCATGTGTGTGTATAAATAGTTTTCATTAAATATGGAAAATCTCAGGCATCGTTTCTTCACATACTGCGCCGTTTTTCTTTCCTTTCTTTTCAGAAATTAGATGTGTGTTGGGTAGAAGTTGTCGCCCAGTCACAGCTGGTTTATTCCATTTGTAAGGCTCTCCTGGACTCTGAGCCTCAGGGGGTCAGAATTTGCTGTACAGTCTTGAAGACCTGAGTTTGGACCACCAGGACTGACATAAGAGCTCGGCATGGTTACGTGTGCCTGTCACCTGAGCACTGGGGAAGAACAGATCCTGAGAGCCCGGGCCAGTCCACTTAGCCGACACAGCAGTTTAAGTTCAGTAAGAGACCCTGTCTCAAGTGAGCAAGGCAGAGGGTGATGGAGGAAGGCACTCATGTCCTCTGCCTTCCACATGCAGGCACATGGGAGCACACACAGATGGACACACGCACACACATACACACATGCAGAAACAATATCTCCATCCTCTGTGTTCCATTCCGGATGGTTTTTATGGCTATGTCTTTGAGCACACACATTGTTTTCTTCTGCGATATCATGATAATCTTCATCTCTAAAAGTTAATTTTTTTTTTCATTTCTCATATTTCAGCAGAGTTTTCTGAGCACACAGAATATGGGCCTGACAGCGGTTTCTGCTTCCCCATCAGGTAGTTCTAACATCTGTGTCAATTCTCAGTGGGTCTCAGCTAACTGGCTTCTAAGCCCTCTTGTTGTGGGTCATGTCTTCCCATTTCTTTGCATGTTTGGTGATTTTTTGTGGATGCCAGACATTGTGTGTTTTACCTTATTGGGTGACTGCTATTTTGGTATTCCTATATAAGTGCTTGAACTTTGTGCTGGGATGTGGCTGGGTTTAGGGACTCACTGTTAAGAACTGAAGGTGGGTTCGCTCAGTCTGGGGTAGATGAGAAGACTCCCACTCTGCTCACTGGTGACTCCCCGCTTTCCACTTCTGCTGGCGAATGCAGACACTGGCCCTGCTCCGGCTCCGCTTCATAGCATCCTTCCCGGACTTTCTCCCCCGGCCTCAGAGATGCTTCTTCCTGGGAGTGTGCAGACTCACACACTGAACTTCAGAAGCAGAGCCTCTGGAGAGCTGCGTGAACTCCAGGCAGCATCTCATTCCTGTGCCCTGTGAGTTCTGTCTCCCTAGACTCTTGGCTCCTTTGCGACTCAGGGAATGTTCTTCTCTGCTGCGCTGTGGCCTGGGAGCCCTTGACAGGCAACCCAGGGCAACCCAGGGCTCCCTCAATTGTTTCTCCTCCCTCAAAAGTCATTCAGCCCTGGTGCCACATGTGTAGTGTATTAAAGTTTTTTAATATGGCTTATTTTGCTCTCTCTCTCTCTCTCTCTCTCTCTCTCTCTCTCTCTCTCTGTGTGTGTGTGTGTGTGTGTGTTTGATACACGTGTATGCGTATGTCTGTGCAGGTGTAGATGACCATGTGTGCCTGTGTAGAGGCCAGAAGTCGTTCTTAGGTGTCTTCCTTCACTGCTCAGGCAAGCTCTTTGCCCACTGAGCCATCTCCTCAAGCCTCCCCTCCCCTTTGGTTTTTGCTGTTGTTTTAAATAGGAAAACGCATGTTTGTTGTGGAATATCACTTTAACTATGTCAAGATGTGTTACAGTTATTTATACCATGGAATATTACTTTAACTGTATAAAGTTGTGTTACAACTGTTTCTGCTGCCTTTGTTAATGATGTGAAGTTGTGTTACATTTGTTTCTGCTGCCTTTGTTAATGATGTAAAGATGTGATACATTTGTTTCACCTTGCCTGCCTAAGGCTGATTGGTCTATCAAAAAGCTGAATGGTCAGTAGCTAGACAGGAGAGGGATAGGCGGGGCTGGCAGGCAGGAGAATAAGTAGAAGAGAAATCTAGGCTCAAGAGAAGAGAACAAGAGAATGAGGGAGAAAAGGACGTACACACTCAGGTCCAGAAGCCAGGTAGCCACCAGCCACCATGGAGACAGCAGGAGAATAAGATATACAGAAAGCAAGAAAGGAAGGAAGGAAGGAAGGAAGGAAGGAGGGAAGAAAGGAAAAAACCCAAGGCAAAACATAAATTAAAATAAGAGCACTAACAACTAATAAGTCTCTGTGTCATGATTTGGGAGCTGGTTGGTGGCCCAAAAGAAAAAGCCTGCTATACCTATTTCTGCTTCTGGGCTAGAAGCATGAGTGCATTAAATGAAAACATCTGATTAAACAAGTCATTTAAGAAATATTCTTTGTTGTGGTGAGTGGCATACACTTTTAATCCCAACACTTGGGAGATAGAAGCAGGCAGATCTCTGAGTCTGAGACCAGTCTGGTCAACAGAGTGAGTTCTAGGACATCTGGACCGACACAGAGAAACTTTGTCTCAAACAAACAAACAACCATTCCCTTAAACACACACACACACACACACACACACACACACACACACACACACACCCCTAAAAAGAAAAGAAAAGAAAAAGAAAAAAGAAATATTCTTTGGGCTGGAAAGACGGCTCAGTGGTTAAGTGCAGGTACTGTATACAACTTGGGTTTGGTTCCCAGCACTGATATCGGGCAACACACAACTGCCTAGAACTCTAGTTCCAGGGAATCTGATGCACTCTGCCTTTTTTTTTAGGGGGGGGGGGAGTATCTGCACTCATGTGGTGCACATAAACTCAAGAATATACACATTTTAAAATGTTCTTCAGGGCTCATGGATTATCATGTGTGTAATTCCTGCACTTGGGAGGATGAGGCAGGAGGTTCACAAGTTCAAGGCCAGCCTGAGATACAGCTGTTATTCAATAAGAAAAAGGCAAATGATGTAATTTAAAAATAATTAAAGGATCTCACTAACTGTGATGGTGTATTTCTTTAATTCCAGTAATCAAGAGGCAGGTGGAAGCCAACCAGGGCTACATAGTGAGACCTTATCTCAACAAACAAACAAACAAACAAACAAACAAACAAACAAAAATAAATGTAAAGAGTTTGAACATGTTTCTTCAAAGAAGACATAAATGGTAATAAGCACATGAAAGGATGTTCTGTATCATCAGCTACCATGAAAATACTATCAGAGCCTCAGTGAGAGACTGCCTCGGACCCTCTAGGACGGCTGTAATGAAGCCTGATAATGACAGGTGCTGATGAGGATTGGGGAGACAAAAACCTTTCCACCTTGCTAGTGGGGGTGCGAAATGTTACTGTTGCTTTGGAATGCAGTTTCCAGGTTCCATAAGGGCTAAACTGTAAGAGTTAGCATATGACCTAGCTGGTCCAGTCCTCACTATATACCTAAGAGAAACAGCGCATGCACAGGCACCCTCTCACCTCCCCCCCCCAAAAAAAAGCACCCTTGTGCATGAATATCCATGTTCAAAATATCCATGTTTAGGCTGAAACCCAAAGCCAAACCGGGTGTTTAGGATGATAAGTGGATAAATAAAATGTTGCCTATCATGCAATGATAAGTTATTTGACAATAGAAAAGAGCAAAGTGGGACTGGGGAGAAGGCTCAGTGGTTAAGAGCCATGGCTACTCTTCCAGAGGAGCTGGGTTCAATTCCCAGCACTCACATGGCAGCTCACAAGCATCTGTAACTCCTGTCCCTTCTGGTCTCTGTGGGCACTGCACACATGTGATGCACAGATGTTTATATAGAAAAGACACCTATACACATTAAAAGGCGGGGGTGGTGGTGGTGGTGGTGGTGGCTGGAGATACATCTCAGTGGTTAAGAGCAGCTGTTGCTCTAGCAGAGGACCTGGGTTTGATTTCCAGCATCTAGATGGTGGTTCGCGACCATCTGTAACTCCAGTTCCAGGAAATCCAACACTTTCTTCTGACTTCCATGGGTACTAGGCACGCACGTGTTGCATATACATACAGACAGACAAAACACTCTTACACACAAAATAAATAAATCTAAAAAAAAAAAAAAAAACCACAAACTGCTGATGCATTCTACAACGTGGATGAACCCGGAAAACTTGCTGAATGAAAGTCACCAAGGCCACATTGTATAGTATAGGTCATGTTCAAAACACCCAAATTAGTAGACATACAAAGTAGAGGCTTAAGAGGTTGGGGCCTGAGCCTGGGAGTGATAGCTAGAGGATCCAGGTTCTGATTAGTTTGACAAAATGTTCTAAAATAGATTGTGATTATAAAGCTGTAAATGCGTAAGTACCTACTGGAAGCTGTTGTTATCGAGTGTGTACTTTAAATGGGAAAAGCATGTGGCATGTGGGTTATATCTCTGCAATTTTGGGGGGGAAGTTGTTGTTGTTGGTGGGTTTTGTTTTGTTTTGTTTTGTTTTTTAAGGCTATCATACACCATGTGTCTGTGTGGGTAACAGGGTTTCATCAACAATTCTCCTGGAGTGAGCTGATTGGGTTTAATTTGACATATGGCACAAGTATTCATATTGTTCAGCTGGAATCTCCAGCTCGGGCCCCAGTTCCCTCTCTCCAAATCCTGCCCTCTTGGAAAAGCCACCAAGAAGCAGTTCGTCCCCTGAGTCCAGTCCCTACCCAAAGCATTTAATTAGGTACAAACCCATCTTGTGCAGGACACGTCATCCTCCTGCTCCTACAGGGTATTTAAGGCCCCTCTTTAGAATGGTGGTGTGATTTCTCTCCTGCCCCCTTTCCCTGCCTCATCTCTGGGGGCTGGAAGGTCACCCAGGAGTGCTTTGCCCAGTAAACCTGGTCTCTTACTTTTAATTCGGTTTGATCTGGCTTACCGCGTTGACGGAGAACCCTATTATCAAGGTATGGAAACCTTTCCCATATCATCCGACTCTCTTCCCATCTGTCCTCCATATCCCCCCCCTACCCCGCCAGATACTTCCTATGGGCCACATAATGTTTAGCACTGAGCTTCCTCAAGCTGACTAAGACAGCTCTGTCCTGAAAGCTGCCAACCTCTTGATTCTCCTTGGCATTTGGTAGCAAAGGGGCTCTTGTTGGGACCACTTGAATATGTCCCAATCCATGAAGAGGAAACCTAATCTAAAGACACAAGTCTGTGACTTAGGTGAAGGGGCCTCTGAGCTCCCGAACAGCTGAAGAACACCCAGCCAGACGAAGGTACCTTAGGTCCTGTGTTGACCCATTTCTTGTCTCCAGTAACACAATGACACGAGGTGGGCAAGTCAGAAAGCAAAGACACTTCACAATGTAATTCTAGAGGTCTGGGTCAGGGGCACATCTGGCAACGGCTTCCTGCTGCGTCCTGACGCAGTCCAGGGCATCATGTGACAGAGGACAGGGAATGGTCTGTTTGTGTTTCTTTCAGATTCTCTCCTTTAACAAAGACACCAGGATTTAATCACGGGTCCCCTATCCTAATGACCTTATCTGGTCCATATCACATCCCCAAAGCCTCAACTCTAAGTACCAAAATTGGATTAAATCTCTACTCTTTTCCCTCTCCACAATGAGGATTAAATTTCAATTTACAGAGCCTGGGGTGGGAGGGTGGGCACACCCAGTCCATATGGAAACCATAGCAAGTCCCCCTCCCATCCAGGCTGGGTCCCAGAGTCCTCATAGAGAAGGAAGGTCTTATCTAGCTCCTCTGGGGCCCAGACCTTAAAAGGCAGAAGCTCCCAGCTGAGACACTCCGCAGGGAGTCGGTCAGCAAACACCTTCCTTCATGGGCAGCTAGGCACAAACTCCCAGGATTCCTCACCTGTCAGGGCTTTACTCAGACTCCTGCATCCTTCCTTAAAAGGCTGGAGATTGACATACAGCATCCTGCACTGAAACCCTGAGCTGTTGACTGTGGTCTTTGAGCACACTCCTTAAGCCTTTCAGTACCGTGCTGGGTCTTATCTTTAGGCCAGTTCTTGCTGTTGCTTAGTTAATGACTGACCCCTGGGTCTGTTTTACCCCAAACTGACAGCTCCCACCAGCTATCATGTGCGGTGGTTATTTGTGGACACATCTTATCTCTCTTGAAACACTGTCATTTCTAATTAATGGTGGTCTTCCAGTTCAGCCCTCTCCATGCACCCCTGCTGAGCTCCAAGGTACAGCTTGGAAATAGCCTCTGATAGCCAGTTTGGCAGAACTCACAAGATGGCCTCCTCGACGGCGGTTACTCCACTGTCTCAGCCTACCGGTCTAGGCCATTCATGTCAACCCCTGTCCTCCCAACTCCAGCATGTGTTTTTCACAAGTCTTAGTGATGACGGTTGAACAGTTTCTTCTAAACTCTCTTTTCTCTTGACATTCCATGAAAACCACATTCTCTCTTAGAACAAGGTCTCTTAAGCTTTTCCATTCATGACCCCTTTTTTGCCTGAGAAAACTTTTTAAACATTTATCTGTGGTGTGTGTGTGTGTGTGTGTGTGTGTGTGTGTGTGTGTGTGTGTGTGCCACAGCACTCATGTGGAGCTCAGGGGACAACTTTTGGGAGTTAGTTATCTCCATCTACCATGTGCCAGCCCATTGCTTAAGAAATGTTTAATAGACCTTAGAAATAGAGGTGTATAAATTAGGTATGCAAATGTAACATTTACTTATTGTTTTCATAAAAAATAATTTTAAAGCAATTCTTTGGGACATGTATCATTTTGCCATTTATTAAAGATGAAAACAAGTGTGCATACGAATGGGATAGGTGTGTTTATCTTCACATGAACAAGTAAATATAGCTGCATATTTGATATAGAACAACTTGGATGCTTTTCAGAGCTGGTCAATGTTTAGATTTTCTAGCCATCAATGCAGAGAACTCCACTTTTCCTAAACACACAGTACAAAATGGCAGGAAAATGTGTTTCAAAACTGATTGGAAATTCTGTCCTAATTCCCAGTCAAAATCCACTGAACACCTTTTCACAAAACTCAAGCCAGCAGTTCAACCAGCGATTAAAAAAACAACAAACATTCTAACACAGTACAATCCAAAAATACACTAACTGAAACATACGCACTGAGTATGGATGATGGGAAAATGTTCAGTCCTCGCTTTCCGATGAAGCGATTACATTTCAGTAATGTGTACAGTAAACACATCGACATTCATAGCGTGGTATGGAATCTGAGCCAACCTGTTTCAGGCAGAGTTCCCTGGTGAGATGGAATGATATGTCAGGGCCCAGGCTGCAGTAAAGTCACAGTTGGATTGTGGTTGTGCCTTCAGAACTCTTTATTGTTGCCAATCCTTTTCACCACCTCTACGGGCTCACGTACCCAGTTAAGAAGCTGGGTCTCAGAGATGGCATTTCCAGACGCAACAGCCACAAAATAACACCTGAAATGCCCTTCCCACTTGCTGCAAATTGTGTTTTTGCAAAGCATGCTTGCCAGACTTGCATGCCAGAAGCTCTTCCAAGAAGTCACTCTGACTCCTTTCTTTGGAATGCTGGAAGGTTTGTGAAGGTCTCAAAGTCCCAGGGAAGTCCTGTGAAGGTCTTATGGGTCCTGGGTTCGAAAGGCAAGCCAGCTTCTCCCTGGCTTTCTCGGCATGCTTGCCCTCGTGGGTCAGCTGCCATGCCATGATGACAGAGCCCAGGCTTCAGGGAGTGATGCACGTAGGTGTCCTAGTGCTGTCCTGCGGCTGTGATAACACGGCCCGACAAAAGCAACCTAAGGAGGAACAGGGCTCTTTAGCTCACAGCACTAGGTCACAGTGCCTCACGGTGTGAAGTCAAGGCAGCAGGAAGTCAGTACAGCCAGTTATGTCATAGCCACAGTGAAGAGAGAGGAGCGGCTGGAGCGACGGCTCAGCGGTTAACAGCACTTGCTGCTCTTCCAGAGGACCCGAGTTCTGTTCCCAGCACCCACATCAGGTGACTCACAACCACCTATACCTCCAGTTCCAGGCAATCTGACAACCTCTGACCTCCACGGGCTTCTGTGCACGTGTGGTGCATATAAACTCAAGCAGACAGACGACCAACAGACCAACAGACAGACACACATACACACAATAAGTCTTTTTAAAAATTGCAAAGAGAAGCTGGGCAGTGGTGGCACACTTGGGAGGCAGAGGCAGAGGCAGGCGGATCTCTGTGAGTTCTAAGCCAGCCTGGTCCACAGAGCTAGTTCCAAGACAGCCAGGGCTACACAAAGAAATCCTGTCTTGAAAAACTAAAAGAAAAAAAAAATTCAGACAGAAATGAACACATGCACGCTCACTTGTTTGCTTGCTCAAGTTGATTTCTACATTTTCAAACAGAGTCCATTAGGTAGCCATGGCTGGCCTGGAACTCACTATGTAGTCCAGGCTGGCCTCAAACTCTAGAGATCTGCCTGCCTCTGCCTCGCAAGGGCTGGGATCAAAGATATACACCACTATGCCCAGCTTTTCTATTCTCATATAGTTTTTTCTAAGCCCTGCCTAGGGAATAGCGCCTCCTGCAGTGGGTTGGGTCAGCCCACATCAATAACTTATTTCAGACAGTCGCCCATGGGCCCACCCAATGTAGAGAATCCCACCACTGAGACTCTTCTAGGTGATTCGAGCTAACAGCACCAGCTAAGGGCCCAGCTGACCACTGGCCCCTGTCACCAGCCATGGGAGCTACGAACTCCTCATGACAGTTTCAGCCCAGCTATCACCTGGCTGCAACCACATGAGAGGTCCTGAGAAAAGATATGGAGCTGAGCTCTAGACAGCCTCGGGAACTTGAGGGACAGCAATTCAAAGCTCTCTCTCTCTCTCTCCCTCCCTCCCTCACTCCCTCTGTGTGTGTGTTATTTTATGTTTAAATTATCTCTGTGTATTTGTGTGTGTCATGTGTGTATGTGGTGCCTAAGGAGGCCAGAAGACGGTGTTATTGGATCCCCTGGAACTGGAGTTACATATGGTTATGAGCGACCATATGGATGCTGGGAATTGAATTTATTACCCTGGAAGAGCATCCAGCACTCTTAACTACTGAGCCATCTCTCCAATCCCAAAGCTGTTGTTTTAAACTGTTAAGCTTTGGATAGATAATAAAAGCGTGCCCATCTCCACATGCCACAAGCCTAACCATATATCCTTTTTGCTCCTCTGTCTTTGGAGATGAAACCCAGGGTTTTTGTGTGCTAAGGAAATGTTCTACCATTAAGCTTTCAAACTATCCTTTCTAGACCAGCTGATTACACTATCATATCCCCTGGGAGCCCCTAGATACCCACAGAGGAATTCTGGGTATTCTCACCCTCTTTGGGCTCCCACTGCCTGATTCTGTCAGTCTCCAATATGCACCCACCATGTCGAGTCTGGTGGTATTCTCTTAGGTCAATGTCTGGAACAAAGTGAATGCTCAGTGTAGACTCCTTGATAGGGGTTGAGAAAGGGGTCTTGGGAGGAAAGCATTTGCCAAAGGAGAGAAGATCTGAGCTACAAATCAGAGCTTCTGTCGCCTTTACAAGCCTTTGCTCTAAGGACATTTTGGACTCTTCTGCTGAGGACCGAGGATTTTTTGAGTCAGCACCATAATATCATCAGGGTGTGGTGGTGCATGCCTGTAATCCCAGCATGGATGCAAGAAGTTGGAGAGGTACAGACCTGTCTGGGCTACATAACAAGTTGCAGGGTAACCTGGGTATTGAGAGAACTTGCCCAAAATGAAAATAAAAATAAGGGAAAACAACTACCAACAGCAAAGAGTTTAAGCACCAAGTGTCTCTGGTCAAAAACAGATTGCCTAAATTTTGTTGTTGTTGTTTGTTTGGGTTTTTGTTTTTGTTTTTTCATGACAGGGTTTCTCTGTGTAGTCCTGGCTGTCCTGGAACTCACTCTGTAGACCAGGCTGGCCTCAAACTCAGAGATCCTCCTGCCTCTGCCTCCAAGTGCTGATCTTAACAGCTTGTGCCACTACTGCCTAGCCCAGATTGCTTAATTTTTTAAATCATTTATTTAATGTGTATGTGTGTGTGTCCTTGCCAAGGCACATGTGTGTAGGTCAGAGGACAAATGTCTGGAGTTAGTTCTTTCCTTCCACTCTGTAGAACCCAGGGCTCAAACTCAGGTCATCAGGCTTGGCAGCAAGTGTCTTTACCTGCTGAACCATTTTGCAAGACTGGAATTTTGCTTTTAAAAATATTTATTTTTGTTTATTTATTTATGTGTGTGTGTGTGTGTGTGTGTGTTTCTGCAGGAATGTGTGTGCAGTTGAGTATACTTAAGAGCCAGATGTGAGTGTCAGATCTCTTGGAACTGGAATTACAGTCATTTGCAGGGTGCCCAACTTGTTGTGTGGGCATCTGAATTTCACTTCTCATGAGCCGGGATCTAAATTCTGGTCACGATGATTGCACATCAATTATGCTTAACCACTGAACCATTTCTCTAGGCAAGAGTTTCTCTTTCCTTCCTTCCTTCCTTCCTTCCTTCCTTCCTTCCTTCCTTCCTTCCTTCCTTCCTTCTTTCCTTCCTCCATCCCCTCTCCCTCCCTCCCTCCCGCCCTTCCTGACCATTTATCCACTTTACAAAGAGAACGGTATTCAATCGCTATGCACAGTTCCATTATAGACAGATGCAAATGTACCTGCTTTCCTTAGATGCTTTCACAGCCCAAACCCTCTGAGGTGCATCTTAGAACAGAACCTCTGCTCTGCCTCAGATGCCAAGTCCCTCAGAGATAATGGTTCTGCATTACATATTCACAGGTGGGAAAATAAATGCATCTTCCCAGCCATTCTGTAGAGGTGAGCATCCTTCTGTGTGGCCCTAGTGAACGCTAAGCAAATATTAGTTCATTCTTTAAAAATAAAAGCAAAATTATTGATAATTTAAAAAAGCTTCTATAGTACATTGAAATGTTTGTTTACACACAATTTTTTTGCATAATATTCATCATTTTATTTTATTTTGTTTTTTGAGACAAGATTTTTCTGTGTATCCATGGCTATCCTGGAACTCACTCTGTAGACCAGGCTGGCCTCAAATTCACAGATCTGCCTGCCTCTGCCTCCTGAGTGCTGGGATTAAAGGGGTGCACAACCACCGCTCCGCTAGATTTATCATTTTAAAGATAAACAGATGCCCAATATTCAAGTGGGGAATGAAAGGCCAAGCATGGTGCTGCAGGTCTTTGATCCCAGCAGTCCAGGACAGTCAGCGCTATGGAGAGAGATCCTGTCTCTAAAAGGATGATAGATAGACAGACAGACAGACAGACAGATAGATAGATAGACAGGCAGACAGACGATATATATATATATATATATATATATATATATATATATATATAGATAGATATAGATATAGATATAGATATAGATATATAGATATAGATATATAGATAGATAGATAGATAGATAGTAGTGGGGTGTGAGAAGGAAAACATTGAATGACAGAACTATAAAGAGATTTGAGGGGCAGTTTTGTTTATTTGTTTTAGACAATATCTCTATGCATAACTCTGACTGTCCTGGAACTCAATATATAGACCAGACTGGCTTCAAACACACAGACATCCACCACCATGCCTGGCAATAAAGATATATAAAGATATATATTTGTGACTTCTTAAGGGGTGTGTGGCTATTTGGGCAGGGAAGGCTGTTGCTAAGGGTCCTTCTTGAATTCACCAGCAGGTGGCGATCTTACTCCAGGTCCTTGCAAATTCTGGCTTTCATTTGCGTACAGGTCCATGAAATCCTAAGCACCCCAAGAGCCACACAGGAGAGTAAGCTAAATTCCTGACTCCCAGAAGCTGGCCAACTCCATGCTTCTCGAGCTTGCCTTCCGGTGAGCTGGTTCTCCAAAAGTCGTCTGGTTCTTTCTACTCCAGAGCTCAACAAATACCACTCACTCAGTCAAGTCCCATGGAACAGAAATCTGGGTCATTTTCAGTCCATTTCACCGCTGTAAGCAGATAAGCCGCATGACCATGAAGCAGTGTGGGGAGGGACATCCTAGACCACAGAAAGGAAGAGTCAACATTACAAAGCCAGACGGGGACAAAGGACAGGGGCAGTGATTACGACTGGCCCACCCAGAAGGGACATGGCGGAGGAGAGGACAGTTGGCTAGGTAGCAAGGAGTGGAGCTGTCCCGCTGAGCCTGTGCCCCACCCTGTGGCCATGGGTCTCGCTGGACTGAGCTGGTCAGTCTCAACACTAAGCTCACAGACTTTCTGTCCCCCACTGTTGCCTGGGCCTTGGAGGAAGGACCTTTCCCCTGCATCCCAGGCCCTCCCACACTTAAAAGCCTCAGGGTTGCCTAGTTTGGAAAGGCAGAGGCTGTTTAGGGAGCAATAGATCTTCGCTGTGTATGGCTGTCAGATCGTTGGGCCCAGGAAAGCAGGGGAGGGGCAGAGAGGAAGTGGTCATTTAAAAAGCTATCTAGACTGTTTCACAAAGTCCTTGAGGACCAACCCTGAGCCATTTCTGTATCTCCTCTCAAGATCTTCCAGAACACTCTTTATAGTGTAAACTGCGGCTTCACCATCAGACCTGGTTCCTCCATTTTATTTTTTTCCACCTGGATTTCCCCTTTTCTTGCCTCCAACTACCAAGTGTAGCTTTCCGGTGGCCACACGTGGCCTTTTCTGGCCTTTCTGCTATCTATTTCTGTGGTCTTGGCATGGCTGGAAAATCTGTGTGCTGGAAGTGTGGTTCCCAAAGAAAGGGCTTGGGATTTTTAAGAAGTGGAACCTAGGGGGAGTCATCGAGTTATAATTACCCTCACGAAGGTATCTATGCAGGCTGCGGGGTGGCTTGGGTAGCTTAAATTCTTATAAAAGAGCAAACTTCAAGTTTGAAGCCAGCCTGGTCTAAATAGCAAGTTCCAGGATACCTGGAGCTATATAGTGAGACTCTGTCTAAAAAATCAACAAAACACTAGCTTAGACTCCCCTGCGTCCCTCTCTCCTGCCACCTGTGTGTCCCCTCTCTCAGATACAGAAACTCCAGCCACTGTGACGCCCTGGTCGGAAGCCACATCGGTGCTGACACAGCATAGGAAGGCTGATAATCTCAGAGATACAGGCGGAGTAAGAGAGAGCCCCTCACCTTGGAGTCTAGGCTGCAGCTCTGACCAGCTGAGACCTGTGTAGTGAACTGCTGTGGATATCGCTCTGTATAAATAAACACTGATTGGCCGGTAGCCAGACAGGAAGTATAGGTGGGACTAACAGGAGAATTGAGGGAACAGGAAGGCAGAGAGAGAGAGACTGCCTGGAGCTGCCGCCAGGACAAGCAAGATGTAAGGTACCAGTAAGCCACGAGCCACGTGGCAAAGTATAGATTAATAGAAATGGGCTGAATATAAGAGTAAGAGCTAGACAATGATAGGCCTGAGCTAATGGCCAAGCAGTTTAAATAATGTAAGCGTCTGTGTGTTTATTTTATAAGTGGGCTCCGGGATGGTGGGACTTGGTGGGACCCAGAGAGAAAAGGTCTCCAGCTACAGTGAACATTTGCTGTGACTGCTACTGACCTAGAGACGATAACCGTCTCATACACCGAAGCTTTGTGTTAAAACAGCGGTGAATCATCCTTGAGGTCAGTCAGAGACCATGTGTCCTTTGGGTGCCCATAGCTTTACCCTTTTCCCAGATATTTGCTGGAGCTGTAATAAGACTAAATCTTAGTGTACAGTAAAAGCACCTTTACCTGCCCTGTGACCCTGTGACCCTGTGACCCTGTGACCCTGTGACCTAGTGCATAAGAAGCAACCTATGATCTCATCCTGGTTCCTTAGCAACTTCAGAAGCCATCAAAAACAGTACAGATGGTCACTGTAAAGATGACCGACTGAGAGAGCGTACCTTACTGGGTGTGTCTTACCGTCTTCTCCAGTACCCTTCCTTCTATTAACCTGCTTTTAAATCTGTTAAAAATATTTTTTTGACAGACTTCAATTCTGCTGCATACTGGCTCCTCCTGGGATTATTTTCTGTGGCCAAACCAAGGATCCAGATTTGCATGAGTAGAGGTCCCTGAAAGCTGAGGGACTGCCTCAGGCTGCGACTGGCATTTCTGCGTTTTATCTCCTGCCTTGCCACTGACAGCACCGTGGTCTGGGATGTCCAGAGCTATGAGCTAGAGAAGCCTCTTTTCCTTATAAAGCACCCAGGCTCAGGTATTTTGTTATAGCAACAGAACATGGATTAAGAGAGCTAGCAAAATCATTAAACCTAGTAAATCCCACAAGATGCTAGGAGTCTTCCTTGGGAAACTCAAATGCAGAGACTGATGAATACCAGTCGGAAATGCTGGGCCCTATCCCACGTGTCCCCCCTGCCTTGATTTGTCCCATCACAGCTGATATCACACTAGAATAATGCCAGAGCCAGGAAGAAGTAGGGGGGAAGGAAGGGGGGAGGTACATGTGTGAATATGTCCATGTGTGTACCCAGTGCATGTGCCTGTATATGGGCATGCTCGTGGAGGCCAGAGGTCAGTGTTAGGTGTTTTCCACCTTATTTTGGGGAAGTAGCCTCTCACGGAACCTGGAGCTCATCCATTCAGCTAGCCTGGCTGCAGTGAGCTCTGAGGAACTTCTGTCTCTCCCTTCCCCTCCCCAGTCCTGGGGGTTACAGATGCACACCACAGTGCTTGACTTCCCATGGGCTCTAGAGATCAAAAGTCAGGTCCCTTGTGCTTTGTGACAAGCACTTACCCCCTGAGCCATGTCCCCAGCCACAAGAAGAACCTTAAACATGTGTCAGCTGGTCTACTCATATTCTTGGGGCCCATAGTGGCTTACCAGGGATGCCCCACAATAAACATCGCAAAATCCCAAGAACATCCACTTCTTTTCAT
The DNA here is from genome assembly GCF_004664715.2 of Peromyscus leucopus. Taxonomy (NCBI): domain Eukaryota; kingdom Metazoa; phylum Chordata; class Mammalia; order Rodentia; family Cricetidae; genus Peromyscus; species Peromyscus leucopus. The sequence goes on along the minus strand of NC_051076.1, from coordinate 53,241,007 downwards.
GAGTAATCCCACCACTGGGGTTGGAGGCAGGAGGATCAGGCGTTCAGGACCAGCCTTAGATGTGTGTGTCATAGCTCATGTGTGTATGTGTGTGCAGGGGGAGGTCAGAGGACACCCTGCAGATATGGGTCCTCTATTTCTACCGTATGGATCCCAGGGTTCAGACTCAGGGCCATGAGGCAGAACACTGTATACACATAATAAATAAAATAAATCTTTTTTTTTTTAAAGATTTATTTATTTTTTATGTATATAGTGTTCTCTCTGCATGTATCCCTGCAGGCCAGAAGAGGGCACCAGATCTCATTACAGATGGTTGTGAGCCATCATGTGGGTGCTGGGAATTGAACTCAGGACCTTTGGAAGAGCAGTCAATGCTCTCAACCTCTGAGCCATCTCTCCAGCCCAAATAAAATAAATCTTAAAAAAAAAGAATTCTTTATTAATAAAAAACAAAAGCATAAAGCTTCAAGGCCACGGGCAAGTGTTGGGCTCCTCTGGGGGGCACAGCCACCCTGTTCTGAGGATGCTGTGGCCGTTCAGTCTCTTATTTGATGTAGCTGGTAGCTGGAGCGTGATCACAACGCCACTGAGACAATTACTCCTCCACACCTGTCTCCCCCATCGTTCGCTGGGAGAGTAAAGGAGGCAGGTGTGTAAAGACCGGTCCCCCAGCAAGCGCTTGAGAGTTAGCACTGTGCTTACCAGTGTTCTGAATGACCGATGGCAGAGCTGAGGTGCACACCGCCCATTTGAAGGCAGAGGGTTTCCTTTTGGGTTCCGGCTCTTTCTTGCTTTCTTCCTTCCTTTCTTCCTTCCTTCCTTCCTTCCTTCCTTCCTTCCTTCCTTCCTTCCTTCCTCCCTCCCTCCCTCCCTCCCTCCCTCCCTCCCTCCCTCCCTCCCTCCCTCTTTCTTTCTTTCTTTCTTTCTTTCTTTCTTTCTTTCTTTCTTTCTTTCTTTCTTTCTTTTGTATGTTTGCTGTCATTTTTTGAGAGAGGCTTTCATGTAGCCCAGGCTGGCCTTGTACTCTCTATATAGCCAAGGATAGCCTTGAACTTCCGATCCTCCTCCTTAGAGCAAACCTTGAGCAAACCCTGCCAGACCCTGACTAAGACCTTATGTTGAAACTCCGTCCCGTTCCCTGTCACTGCCCACTGCCAAACTCAGTCACCCACTATTATCCGTGTCCTAGTAGCCAGAGCAAGGCAGTTTCTAAAGATAAAACGGCCTTGTCTGGACGAACCACGCCGGGAGGGAAAACATAGGGACTGGTACATAGGTCTCTGAAGCTGTATTAACTTCCCATTCTCCAAACACCCTCTAGACGCTCCAGGTATTCCCTCCCCTTCTGGCAGACATGCCTTTCCCACTGTGTCTGCCCCTCGATGTTTGAAATAAACAGTCTGCAGAGTTCAAACTGGTGAGGTCATACTGGTCTCTCTCCTGCCTCCTCCTGTCTCTTTAAGCTGCCTCAGACTTACAACACTCGTGCTTCCAACTCCTGAATGCTCAGATCATAGGCATGTGCTAGCATGCTTTGGCTTTATGCAATGCCAGGGACTGAACTCACGGCTTCCTGTGTATTAAGCAAGCACTCTACCAATGGAGCCACATTCCCCAGCCCTAAAATAGGATCTTTAAAAGCACAGTGGTTCTGAGTGTTCCTGGGAGTGTTCCATTTCTTTGGGGTCCACTGCAGCTCTAAATGACTCTGCTGTCCCTTGAGAAGCACGGAATGTGACGCGTGTCTGGTGGGATGCAGTCCACACAGAGCAGTAGGGCTTGGCCTCCAGAACCATCATGCCCCCAGATTTGTGTCTTCAGCACTACAGAATCCTCAAACTGGATGTCACATGTTTGGGGGGGTGGTCTCTGGGAACGGTGAAGAAATCCTGAGTGGCTCAGTAGAGATGAATATCCTTGTCTAAGAGGTGTTATACTCTGGTGATCTTACCTTTTAGGGAACTGGCTGTGTAGACCAGGCTGGCCTCGAACTCACAGAAATCTGCCTGCCTCCTGAATGCTGGGATTAAAGACACATGCCACCATGCCAGACCAGACATTACCTCTGGTCTTGCCACTCATTTTCTTCCCCTGTTGTCTCTATACTTCACAGGTCTCCTTTAACACACCAGGAAGACAAGGACCCCGTGCATGTCACTGATCCCTCCTCCCTGACTCCTCCCCTTGACCTCCATGTCGTGTGTGTGTGTGTGTGTGTGTGTGTGTGTGTGTGTGTGTGTGTGTGTGTTAGCTCTTGGTCTTTGATTATTCCTTTTAGTTTCCTTTGCGGGCTCTCGACCCCTTGAATAGCAGTGTCTCTCGGCATTCTTGGCCTGTTCATCTTCCCAGACTCTCTCTAGACTGAAAACCCCAAATCTCTATCTTCAACTCCGGTCCCCCTTTGGCTCTGTGTACAACTGCCCATGAGACACCCCCAGGCACTTCAAGTCCATTGAAGCTGAGTTCCTCGTCTCCACGGTCCTCACCTGTGTTGGCAAGCCTCTGGAGCACCCAGCTGAGACCGTCTTGGCTGTCATCTCTGATCGTGTCATCTGAGGGGTGGGTACTGCTGCCTGGATAGAGTGAGTCTGGACCCAGTTACATAGGACCAGTGTCACCAAGGATCAGTACCTCTGCCCTAAGGAAATTTAGGTATAAGTACAACCCCAAGTATTGACAATGCTTTCTGGACTGTTTGATTTTTAACACGGAAGCTCACACTTGTATGCAGGGTTTGTAAGCCAACGTTATCTTGAACTCAACTCATTCTCAAGGCATTCTTTATCTGCTAATGGGCTCCCAAAGACCAAGCCCACATGGTCCACAGTACGCAAGGAGGTCAATATAACCAAATGTGTGAGGTTCTGAAGAAAACAGGAGAGAAGGACGGGCCTGTCTGGCTTCCCTTACCCCCATCCAACTCTGCCTGCATTCCTAAGGTGTGTATGCTGACATGGCCTTTGCATGGATACGCAGGGTTCCCCTCCCTGTGTGAGTTTGGATGACACACAGAACATCATCCTTCGGACACAGTGCTTTAAGATGCTCAGAGAAACACAGGTACTGTGGCGGGTTCTGTTTTCCTTTCCCTGGCTCATTCTAAAGACATTTCACAGATGGTACGCCCCCACAGGGAGATCTATCAACAGAGCCGCAGAGGACAAACCCAGACCAAAGAAGGAAATGCAAGCCTTTGCTCTTCTGTAGTCTTGGGCAAAAGTCCAAGGCTCGTCTGTCGGAGGTATTGAGTACTGATGCTTTAGGGGAACCCCAGGCGTAGGAGGGACATCTCTGGGCAGCGAGCCATGGTCTCTAATACCGGCCATAGTACTTCAGTTTAATATACCTGTTCAGTATCAGAAAGACCAAAAAGTCCCTCGGTTTCTCCCCTCGGTCTTGACTTTGTCAGATAGTTATGGCAATGTTTTCCACAAGGAACACAGACATTCCGGTTTGGGAGAGCGTCCCAGTTTGGGTTTTTATTGTTGTTGTTGCTATGATAAACGCCGTGATCAAAAACAACTTGAGGAGGAAAAGGTTTATTTGGCTTACACTTCCAGGAAACATTCTGTCACTGTGAGAAGTCAGGGCAGGAACTTGAGCACAAACCACGGAAAAATGCTGCTTACTGGCTCCACGTTGGGTTCATGCTCCGCTAGCTTTATTATTATTATTATATTATTTTGATTTCTTCATTCATTTACTTATTTTGGTGTTTCAAGACAGGGTTTACCTGTGTTGCCCTGTCTGTCCTGGAACTCACTCTGTAGACCAGGCTGGTCTCAAACTCATGGAGATCCACCTGCCTCTGCCTCCCGAGTGCTGGGATTAAAGGTGTGCGCCACCACTGTCCGTCTCAACTCTTGTTGAACGCAGCCTGACTTCCCTCAGTGGGCCATGCCTTCCTGTCAGTCAACAGTTAGCAATCAAGAAAACGCTGCACTAGACGTGTTCACAGGCCAGTCTGACTGGGTGACTCTTCCTTTGGGGTTCTTACTCCAGGTGACGACTCCAGGTTGTGTTAAATTGACAACAAAAATTAACCAGGAGTGTGAGTCTCTTTCGTAGGATGGGTCTGGCAAAATGGGTAGATGTTTCTTATGGGAGAAAGCAAGAAAAGCCCAGATAAACGTTCATTTTCTGAATCATGATGCGCTTAATGTTATTCCCAGCTCTTATCCCTGGCTTGTCTGTTCACTTATGACGGTGGGGAATGAACCCAGGGCTTTGTACATACCTGTACATGTGCTCTGCCACTGAGCTACATCCACAGTCCTCTTTTTGCTTTGAAATTGATTACTACTACTACTGCTATTATTATTAGTGTGTGTGTGTGTGTGTGTGTGTGTGTGTGTGTGTGTCTATGGTGTTTGGAGGTGGTGAGTAGGTAGGCCTTCGTGAGCCATGGTGTGTGAGTGGAGGTCACAGGACGACTTTGGGGAGTTGGTTCTTTCCTTCTACTGTGGGTTTTGGACATCGACCTCAGGCAGCAAGCTTCTTTACTCTCTGAGCCACCTCGGTGGCCCTGCTTTTTACTTTGAGACAAGGTCATAAGAAGTTACTCAGGTTGGCCTTTCAATAACTCTGTAGCCCAGACAGCTCTTGAGCTTGTCTTCTTGCCTCAGCTTCCTGGAGAGCTGGGGTCACAAGTCTAATGCCACAGGGTCAAGCACCAGGGCTTTTAATGAAGCCCATGAGGGCCTGAGCCCTCAACGCATAGAATGAAAGATATGGCAAGCTGTACCTAAAGATGCTCTGAGATGGCAGGGGGCAGCTGCCTAGCAAATGTGACTGTCCCCAGTTAACCCGATAGGCACTTCCTCCGAGACTGTTGTAGATGGCAGTAAGCATCAGGAAGGTCTGAACTAGCTTACCTACACAGCATGTGAAGTTTATTTCCCAACACAATCTGCACTTGGTGAGAATAATGGAATTCAACCTGCAATGCCAGGCCGCAAGTCCCCTTGGTCTTAGAAATATAGTGAATAAATTATATAATAATAATAATAACAACAACAATAACAACTGATCCTTTAATCCTAGCACTTGGGAAGCAGAGGCAGGGGAATCCCCCCTGTGAATTCAAGGCCATCCTGGTCTACAGAGCGAATTCCAGGCCAACCAGGGTTACACAGTGAGACTCAGTCTCTAACAAAGCAAAACAAAGTTACAAAACACAACAAATAATAATAATTCTCCTACAAGATAGAGCAGAATTTCCCTTGAGGCTCTAATCTCCTGCCTCACCCCCACTTTCTTCTCTGTTACTGGAAACATGGTTTTTCTTGAAGATTCCTCACTTAGTTAGTCCCAAGGAAAGCGACATGCTTCTTGCTTGGAGCTGTCTGCACCACTAGGGAAAACGGACCTTCTTTGAAGACTTGGCTCTGCTTCCTGCCATACACTGGGCCCAGGAGCACCAGTCCACCTCCAGCATTGGGTTCCCGGGCAGGTGCTCTGTGAGTGAGAGCAGTTGGACCGGGTAACGCCTATTGGTCACCACCCTGAGGCAACTTCTTGTGGCCTGAACCCGTGTCTGTCATACCACTGTAGGTTAGGAGCCCAGAGAAAGGTCCACTTAGGAGCTGATGCTTCTGGGGCTGGTAGAATGATCTCTTTTAAGTAGCCGAGAGATGGGGAAAGCTGAGGAGACAAGAGCCCAGAGTTGGAGAGGGCGGAGCCGCAAAAGGACCCCGGGTCCTATAGGATCTCATCCCCCACCACATCCGGGCGGCACACTTTCCTTTTACAGATGAACCTGAAGCCAGCTGTCTGGCAGAAGTCAGTCACTGGACGAAGCAGGACCACACTTGCTAGTCTTACTCTGGGTACCATCAGGACACGAACATTTAAGGACCCTCGCTCTCTTCTAAGGGGGCCCGAGTTTATCTCTGGTCTAAACTCTCAGTCTCCACGTTCCTACGTGGCAGATCAGGGACCCCTGAACCCCGCCTCTCGCCCCCCAAGTAAAACCTTTCCCCAGAGACCGCCACCGGGTGCCCTGATGAAGCCACAGCTAGGGCTCGGGCCACGCCCGGGCTCCGGGCTCTGGGGGGAGGGGACAGCTTCCCGGGGCTTTGCGCTGTGACATCAGCCCTGCTGTGGTGCAGTGTGCAAAGCCTACTGGTTGGCGTGGCGCGGGGAAACGCCTTCCGGAGGGGGGGAACAAAACGGCGCGCAGTCGGGCGCAGCCAGCCACCGCTTCCCGGAGTGCTGTCACCCGTGCGCCTCCCAGCAGCTGCCAGGTGAGTGCGCCCCCGCGTCGCCCGCCTCGGGTCCCCGCAGCTGCCCGCTATCCGAGTGTCTGGGACGCACCCTGCGCCTATTGGTCTTTCGCGTCCGGTCGCAGCCCTGTCGCTTGCAGGAAAAGTTTGCAGGAAGAGTGACCCCAGGAGGGAGGTGGTGAGATGTGGCCGTAGTTAGCCCGATGGTGCTTCCCTTTCCTGAAAACGCTGGGTCTCTTCCCATCCCGGGACTTCCAGGGCAGCTGGCTCTCGCGTGCCCCAGACCCAGGGTGACCCGGCTCTCCCCCCACCGCCAGCAGGTCCCACAGAACAATCGGCGATTCTGTGGGCCACTGACACTCATTGTAAGGCCGAGGGATGAGGACATCCGTGCCACTCCTCCCCTCTCTCTCTTTTCCTGGGAGAAAGTGCCCGCGAGTGGGAGGGAGCAAGCAGCATCTGGTTTGTCGGCCAGAGGGCACAGGTGTGGGTTTTCTTTCTCCTGAAAGAACCAGATGGAAGCGGACTCACTGCACCTCCCCGCCAAAGTCTTGGCGCTAGGTGAGGACTGGGTACTGAGATCTCAAAGAACCAACCGTGAATGTTTCTTGAAAGCTGGCGGGCAGAAAGGGCTCCAGAGAGTGAGCACATTTAAACAAGCTGCCAGTGTCTCCCTACAAGGGGTTAGCAGGCAGGTGTTTCATCCAGTGGCACAGGCCCGGGTTGAGTCGGCATGTTTCTGGTCCTGTACTGTTGTGATCCTTTAGAGGAGAGGAGAGGTCTAGAGTGTGAGCAATTACATGAAGTCAGAGCCATCCCACCCACTTCCTGCTTCTTGGGGTGAATGAATGGACAGCCCTTCCCCACGCTGAGAAGGCACTGCACTGGGATACCATCATCGTGCATGCAGGGCGTCCACTTGCCTTTGGTGGGACATTTATCACGCGAAATACTCTGGAATCTTGGTGACAGGTATCTGAAAGGCAAGCAAACTGAGTTTTGACGATACAAGTGACGGGCTCAGTTTCCTTCTGGGCTAGTACTTGGAGCATATATTACACACACACACACACACACACACACACACACACACGAGCACACACACACACAGAAGCTGTGATACCCTGCTTTTCTCATGCTTCAGGGTTCCTTGCAGAAGCTCGGTTGATTTGAGCTGCTAGCAGCCTATTACCTCAGAGCTAGGTTGGGGATTCCTGTCAGGACTGGACGCTAAAAGCTTCCTTGCCTCTGATTCTCTCCCCAGCTCTCTGCTTAGGAGCCCAGGCCACTCTCTTGGGGAGAGGCTGGCCTGAGCACCCCCTAGCCAATGTTTATCCCTCCATTGGAGGATCCAGCTTGGCACTGCACCAAGACCCTTAGCCTTGGCAAGGATATCCGGGGCGGGACAGCCAGACGGGGAAGGAAGTTTATCCTGCAGAGGGTGTGGTGTGGTGTGGTGTGGTGTGCCTGAGGAGGTGGAGGAGACAACTGTCCCCAAGGTTCAGATGCTGAGGGCTTAGTGAGGATGCTGGAGAGAATCTGAAGGGCAGGGTCTCCAGCTCTGTGACTAGCCTGCTACAAAAATGCCTCTGGTCTGTCCGAGCGCCGGCCATCTTGGCTCAGGTGTTCTATTTTGTAATTCACAGGCTCAAGAGCTCTCAGTCCTTACTGGGTCCGAGTTACAGGCTCAGAGGGCAATGTTTGCATTTGACTGATGGTAAGTCAAGGTTGGATGATTGAAGCTGGCTGCGATGGCACACCTCTGTAATCCTAGCACCTAGATGCATGATGGCAAGAGGATCACAAGTTAGGGACCAGCCTGGGCTACATATTGAGCTCTATCTCAAAAGAAAAAAAAAAATCAGTCAACCATCAGCCACCAAGTGAATTAATGGAGTATGTGTGGTCATAAATAATTACCAACTAGTTTTTCCTTGACAGTAGTGTTGACAAGTTTTTATTCACTGTGGGTCTCCTGGTGGAGAAAGCAAGTTGGGAATGCTTTCCGGTGGACTCCTAAGGTTTGTTTATGCAAGCAGGGTTCCTTGGGTAAAGTTGGCTTGTTAGAAGCCCAAAGGAGGCATGCATTAAGTCCCAAGAGACACCAATGACAAAAAGTCCCCCTTCCTACTCAGCTCTTTGGCTTTGCAGGCATATTGGCAAATACCTAGAGGCACCAAATTGATTGTCTGTGCAGGTCTTTCCTTAAGATTACAGTAAGCAAGCGTCCTGCTGCTTGCTGGCCGCAGGCCGGAGCTAAATTCTTCCCCTGTGTTGTCTTGAATGTTGTTTATGAGGAAGGGGCTGATGCCGGCCATTTCCACAGACGAAGGCTCAGCGGGGTCATAGGGACTGGCTCCGGATTACAGCTGGTCCCCCAGGGAGCTGCCGTTCAATCAGGCTGGCTGCTCCAACAACCGGCTGTTTGTTTGTCTTTGCCCCATCACACTTCACCCAGGTCATGCCTGAAGACGTTAGTTTTACAAGATGCTCTGTGGTGACCAGTATTTAGAAGCACACAGGACTTCAATGGCTTCAGCAGGGAAGGGGTTGTGGTTAGAACTCCAGACCTCTAGGTTTTCACTCTGCCGGGAGGCTGAGGGTACAGGGAGGCCCACAAGTCACTTCCCAGATGTACTTTCATCCCATGTGCTGTATATCTGTGTTTTGGAGTCATGTTTTCAGTTAAAAAAAAAAAAAGTCCCTGAAGAGAGGCAGCCAGAGGAGGGACCTCCCCCCACCCTGCGCCCCCGTAAGAGGAATGAGAGGTGCCCAATTGAGTCCTGACAGGAGCCTTGCCTACTGTTTCCAGCTGTCAGGATTTTATATGGTAATGACGTGGCTTGGACTACGCAGCTCTCCAGGAATTTGTCTGACGTCAGTGTAGAGTAATTCCCATGTATGGTAAAGTGTGTAAATACGAGGCAGCTAGTGATTCCAGACTCTGGTATTTCCAGAGCTTCCCAAAGGCACACTGGCTGAGTCTGAGGAAGAAATAGAAGGCTCACAGCTGGAATGCAGCCCAGCCATCAGGAGGTTCCCACCCCAGGGGGTCTGGGTATTCTTCATACAGGGGTGCATGGGATGGATCTTCCTGAGATGTCAGCTGCCAGCAATGTGTTTGTAAGGCCTGCGTGGTCGTTCGTTTTTCCCTTTTCAAAATTAATCAAAAGCATTCAGACCTTTCTGTTCAACCCAGGGCACGGACCAACTGGCTCCGCTCTCCACATCGTTCCAGACACAAGTAAATTCGATTTGATCATACCATAATTATACGGTTTCCTGTACTCATTTTGAAAGACTTAAGGAAGTCTAGGGCTGGATGTAGCTCAACCGTAGACTATGCTCCTGGTCATGGGCCCCTGTTTCCATCTGCACACATGGCAGTTAGATTTCTGAACTCCAAGGGTGGAGAGCTGGGGGAGAGCGCATGTGCTCAGTTACCGTCAAGTCCTGAGGGACAAAGGACCTGGGGTAATGGCACCTCAGTGAGGGCTGACTGACTTCTCAGAGGTGAGCCATTTTGGGGGTGCCCCCTCTACCAAGGACCTTTATCTTCAGGGTAGGTCTGCTCCATGGGCTCTGAGCTTGCCCAGCCTTCCCTCTGGTTCTGTCCCTGGCTGTTCTCTGGGCTTGGGGGCGTGGGAGAGATAGCCCCAGGATTGGAAAGGATGACAACACTCTGGTCTACCCAGCAGGTTCCAAAGAGCTCAAAGTACTTCTAGCAGCTCATTTCTACCTAGATAAACACCTAACAGGTCTCTACCAGACCAAGAAGGTGGGGACGCGTGCCCTGAGTGCGTCACAACCCCTCTTTCGCCGGAGGGAACAAGGGATTATGGAGTGGGAGAGATGGGGTTTTTCCACTGGAGAAAGATGTCAGGAGGTTTGTCAGTGTTTGATGAGGGAAGCCCTCAGTCTGGGCATAGTGGCTGGCAGGCTTAGAACACAGATGACACTTCTGGCCTGAAACATGACCAGCTGAATCCATCACCTCTGTTGATGTACCCCATGCCCACCCCTTTCTTCTACTGCCAAAGGTTCACCCTCTTGCGTCCTTTTACGACTGAGCCTCTGTATAGCGAGGAACAGGACAATGAGTCAGAACCACAGACTGAGTTAGCTGTGTCTAAAGAGGATCATCACGGCTTTCCAGCCTCTAGCTAGCCCTGAGGGTCTCCAGTAAACAGCTGACAGGAGGCACCCAAGAGAAAATTTAGATTATATTCTCTGTTGAGATTATCAGGACAGCTAAGTAGGACAAACGGAACAGAGACAACAAGTCCCAAAGGGAACGGGACTCTCTGAATAAACCCACTGTGGATAATACGATCATAGAAGACAGTATTGAGTGGCTGTTGTTTTCAGATAGTCTTGTTGTAAAGCCCTAAGATGTCCTACAGCTTGGTAGCTAGGCCAGGCTGGCTTGGATCTCAACGGTAATCCTCCTGCCTCTGCTTCCCAAGTGCTGATGTTATACTCATATGCTACTTTGCTCAGCAGCAACAATTTATTCACCTAGAGCAACATACCTGAAAGTCTGATGTAAGACACAGGTTCCTACCTTCCCTGCTGGAAATCGCAGGTAGCCCAGGGAACTGAGGAACTAAACTCCAAGGAAATAGTTTGTCACAGACTCATTAGATGGGCTGGCAGACAGGTCAGGAGTTCCTGGTCCCTACTTGGTGTGTGGCTTCTCAAGTCTTTCTTCTTCTAGATATGGATCAGCAGGGAAGGAAGGAAGGAAGGGAGGGAAGAAAGGGAGGAAAGGAGGGGAGGGGAGGGAAGGAGGGGAGGGGAGGGGAGGAGAGGGAAGGGAAGGGAAGGGAAGGGAAGGGAAGTTAGCCGTCTGGCACCACATCTGGGCTAAGCTGTAGGTGGCCACCAGAGGCATGCCCTCCAGAGTGTGCTATCCTTTTTGCACATTCTTATTTAATCATCACAATATGGGGGTGTTCCATTTTAGGGATAAAGAAATGAAGTGGAGAGCAAGAAGTGTCCACTCAGCTAGGAAGAGGTATTATTTAACCCCAACTCCAATTTCTTAAGCCCTGGGCACAGCCTCCCACAGGTCTTCTGTGCCCTAGAACTGGGAAGGCGATTGAGAATGACCCTCACATCCCTTTAAGCCCGCAGCAGACTGAAAAACAGCCTTCCTTTTAAGGCAATCCAGCTTCCCCACAACGGAATTTGGCTGTTGACAAGAAGGGACTGGGTAGAAAGGAGGAGGGGGAGCGAGCAGCCTGCTTCACCTCACGCTGGAAGGAGGTGGCCACGGATCCCTCCAGCTGGGACTCTTCTCCATACTCAGGGTCCCCTGGTCATCTGGGCAGAGAGCACAGAGCATGCTTCCTGGCTGTGGCACTGTTTCTGCTTTCCCTCTTAAAGCCTGGGGGTCCAAGCAGATTCCCAGCTCAAGGAATGCCCCAGCCAAGGGACACCCTGAGCCGACCTCCTGATCTGACAGGTCCTCGGCTTCCACCCATTTCCCCCGCCCATGGCTTCCACCCATTTCCCCGCCCATGGTCCCGATTCCCTGGAGCCCTGCTGGATTCAGCCGCTGACACAGAGCCAGGAAGAACAAGGGGACGTCTGTACGGAGCTGTGGGTCTTCCCCAGCGGGAGAAGGGCTTTATGTCTGAACAAAACACTGCTTGGAACGGCTTCCCACCACGTGGCTAAGGGACTGTTCCCCCCTTAGGGGTGTCCCTAGGGACAGGAGCATGCCCCCTCCTGCTTTAGGGGTTGCACAGGAAGGTCAAAGAGGAGACCCTACCTTGATGAAATGCATGCCCACCCCATGCAGCCACCCTTAAACATGCTCTGCCCACAGCCTGATGGCTGGGATCACAGAGGACAGAAACGTATGGACCTTTGTTAGAACCCCGTTCTGCCTCTGAGAGCTGTGGCGCTATAAGCAGGTTGCCCGACCTCTCTGAACTTGGTTTTCCTTTTCTGCAAACTGGACATCTAGACTCCATTTCTCAGAGGATAGCTGCCTGAACAGAGCTTGGGTTCCCAGAGCAAGGAAGGAGGGGAGACAGCTGACCTTCAGACAGTGACCTGTGCTGTTCTTGCTGCATTAGCCTTCACTTACATGGGTTTGCAGCCTGGCCCTCGTTCAGCAAGTGCAGTTAAGCCTTGGAGTCCTCAGGATAGAAAGGAGTTGAAGGGGTCATGAAAGGTTGGGCTGGGCAGTGGCCCCCAAGATTATCTGAGGGAGCAGAGAGGTCACGGGCAGGTAGAGAAAGATGTGTGAGCCCATGGAGCTGAGGTCAGTCCTGGACCTGGGTGAAGGAAAGTGGGTGTGTGCAGCAGGAGACAGTCTTTCCAGATCTTCTCTGGGAGGACAGTGCACCCAGTCTCTGCCCTCAGCCTCACCTCAGTCCTCCTGGCTCTTGACAAAGGCCTGGCTTGAGGCTTTCTTCATGTTAGGTTGAGCTGGGCACTCGAAGTGTTGAACAAGGGCTAAAATGGCAGCTTCCGGTCTGTGAGGGGAGAGGAACCAGCTTGGGTCAAGCTGAGATCTGCAAGGCCAAGGGCAGAGTTCTGATGTCTGGTGGCAGGGCTTCCTTGGTTCCTGGTGGGGGTGGGGGGTGCTGCTCTGTGAGAAAGCTGGGGGCTGCTGGGTGGAGACGGGTTAGGAAATGTCAGGATTACTCTGAGCACCAGTTACCTGTCTGTCAAGTAAGTGGCTTTAACAACGAAGAGAGTTGGTTGTTTGTATAACTAGCCTTCAGAAACACATTGCGCTATAGATTTGGCTTAAGCTGGTTGTGTGATGACATCATCCAAGACTCCGTTTAGTTAATCTCTCAGTTCTTTGGACTCACTGCCCCTTGCTCCTGTCTCTTTGCTTGGGGTGGTCTTGGGGGGCACTCACTCCCAAGAAGCTCTCTCAGAAGACGGGTACCTTTTCCTACTAGAGCCCCCAGGAATTCTTATCCCACCGGCCTCACACATAGCTAAGCAGTAACTTTGGCTGACGGGGCTAGGCCCAGGTCACCTGTCACGGCTTAAAATGGGACTGTTAACTGCAGCAGACATATTCTTCCAGGGTGGCCATGGCTGCGGGGTGAAGGCAAGACAGCCAGGCAGGTGGAGGGGATGGGGAGAGGAGCGGGGTGAGGTGCCATAGGGTCAGTGGAACCTAAAGGCGTGGTATAGGGTGGCAGTGGCGCTGCAGTGAGTGAGTAAGGGGAGCAGAGTGGGACACAACTAGGGAAAAGCAAAGAGCTCCATCTTTGATCATTTACACACACACAGAGGGTGGTGATGTCACCACGGCAAAATGGAGAAGTCAGGAAAAACAGTTGATGTGGGCTGTGAGTTCAGATGGCTCACCTGCAAATGGAGGCGCCTCTTAGAAAGGCTCATCTGAGATTAGCTGGGGCTAGACTAAGATGAAAGGCAGGGCCACAGATAGGTGGGAGTCTCTGCATGGAGGTGACAACAGACAGGTAAGAATGCGGGAGACTGGGACTAGATGGAACCCCAACTTTCAGGATGAGGGGTGAAAGCGTATCTCTCTCTTCTGCCCCGACAACAGATGCTCCTTTTGATGTGGTGGTGTTTATTCTCTGTAACCAGGGAGTCAACGTCACCGACACCGTTCATACTTAGGCTGGCTTCTGCGCCTTCGCACCTTTAATGGGTCCCACTTCTAGGTCCCAGGTGCTTCAGAGATACATCTGAACAGAGGACCTGGACTCATCTGGGGCCTTGAGTTCACTTATTCCTCAACTGCTCATTGGGGACCATGTGTATGCCTGTGTGTGTGTGTGTGTGTGTGTATGCATGTGTATGCAGGGTGTGGGGAAACCATGTGTGTGCCTATGTGTGTATGCATAGTGTGGGGACACCATGTGTGTGCCTGTGTGTGTATGCATGTGTATGCATAGTGTGGGGACACCATGTGTGTGCCTAGTGTGGGGACACCATGTGTGTGCCTGTGTGTGTATGCATGTGTATGCATAGTGTGGGGACACCATGTGTGTGCCTGTGTGTCAAGTGCTATTCATGGTGTGGGGACACCATGTGTATGCCTGTGTATGTATGCATGATGTGGGGACATCATGTGTATGTCTGTGTGTCAGATGCCATGCAGGGTGTGGGGACAACATGATACAGACTTGAGGGGGGGTGCTTTTTCATTAGGCTTCTCTGGCTCTTGAACAATAACCTCCTGCGGCTCCTGCTCTTTTCCTAGCACCCTGTGTCCATTCACTAAGTCCTCAGCTTCCTTCGTACCCACCTTATGTCCTTCATCGACCGTGCCGTGAAGAGCACACATTCCTTTCATAGGCTTCTGTCAAAAGAGCTACATGCCTCGTTGGCTCCTTCTGTGGTTTATTTGTTGGGTGACAGGAAAGAAGCCGACCATCAGCTGCAGGACATCGACGTCCTCCGCACCTGTGGCATGTCTCTCCTGTGCCACTGGCAAGTTGTATCAGCTGTCCCACAGTCTCTGGTGTCTGTTGTATCAGCTGCTCTACAGTCTCTGGCATCTGTTTTACTAATTATGGAGCACTCACTGTGTGCCGGGTCTCTGACATCCCATTTTTCCTCTAGTCCCCAGAAATAGTCTATGAAGAACTTTTATTTTCAGCTCCATTTCCAAGATGCAGAACTCGAGGTCTTGAAAGTCTAAGTCCCTTGTCCAGGGTCACAGAGTGAGTGGCAGGATCGACACTGGACTGAGAAGTCTAGCATCTGGACCACAGCTCTGAACCAACACCTAGAACATCTCCAAATCAGCCCAACCTACCTGTTGGAATCACTGTCAGAGTCCTAGGCTGGCCAACGCCTTTCCTTAATCCCAGCACTCGGCACGCAGGGGCAGCTGGCACTACCAATCTGGCTTGGTAGAGCTGGAGAATAGTGCCCTGTGTGTCCATCTCTTGTGCTGTTTTAAACCTTTTTTTTGTTTGTTTGTTTTTGTTGAGACACAGACTCATGTAGCCCAGACTAGCTTCAAACCCACCCCATATCGAGGATGACCTTGTATTTGTTGATCTTCCTGCCTCCATCTCTAGAGTGCTGGAGTTAGAGGCTCTTCTACCACATCTAGCTTGTCTTTGTCTTTTTGAGACAAGTTCTTTCATTGTGTGGCTCAGGCTGGCCTCAGGTTTGTCTCAGCCTTTTAAGTGTTGACATCACAGGCATGGATCACCGTGCCCAACTTAACCCTTTCCCCATCACCTGCCTTATATACGAGAGAATGTATAATGCCTTCGTGTGTGGTTCAAAGGAGAACTAGTTAGTGTAAAGGCGGTTCCCGTGGGTCAAGCAGAAGAGCATTGCCATGTGCTGTGGCACTCTCCTAGGCCATCCTGCCTAACCCCGTTCCTTCCCTAACCCTGTTCCTCCCCTAACCCTGTTCCTTTCCCTGTTAGAACTGATGATCGGAGACAATGGATTGCGATGTCCCTTCCCTGGCTTATCTGGGGTACTTTCCTTCCACCGATACACTCATCCCTTGACAATATGAGTTTTGCCTCCTTGTGAACTTTGCACCACGGGTTTAAGATGGTTGAACCCTGGTTGCTGATCTGCCCCTCTGGAGCTGTTTCCTGTGATGCACAGTGGTAACACCGGCCACGAGCTGGCTCACTTGCACCCTCCTGCGAGCTCTTTGTAAACCTTGTCCCTTATGATCTTGTCCTGTAGGGCCAACACTGGGCAGCTCCCCAGCAAATAGGATGAAGTAGGAGGAGGGACCCCCACCCCCACATACTTGCTAGTAGTAGCTGGAGAATGGTCTTAAGAACAAGCTGGAAGTACTCTCCCGGGACTGGTCGATCGGTCATCCCCTGGGAGGCCTCCCTGCCACGGGCAGTCTGTTTTCGTCTCCCCATGTATGACCCTCATTCTGATTTTTGTCTTCTTTTTCAGAATGCCAAACTGGGGAGGAGGCAAGAAATGCGGGGTGTGCCAGAAGACCGTCTACTTTGCCGAGGAGGTCCAGTGTGAAGGCAACAGCTTCCATAAATCCTGCTTCCTATGCAGTGAGTACCGCCCAGGCCCGGGGTTGCTGCCAGGGGACCTGGACAGGCCTGCCCCCACAAGCGCGGCCTGTCGACACCCCAGGGAACTGGTCCCCGGGGACGTAAACAGCTTGACATTTGGCTGAAGCGCAGCTGGGGAGGGAAACACTTGAGAGCCTCTTTGTTCCCTTCAGAAGCTGTTTTCTGAGGGGTGAACTGGCCGGTGCTGGTGGGGGGTGGCAAGGGTGTGTGTGGTGGGGGGGGGGTGGGGCGGGCGGGGCTGAGGCCAAGCTGGAAAGGCTCACTTAGGAAAACTTTCCACTCACTCTCTTTGTTCCTGCCACTGTCCTATCATTTCTGAGAGAGACAGTTCCAACCCCAAAATCTCACCAGCCTTCAAGTTACCTCTCCTTAGGTAAGAGAGGCCGCAACCATGGTGAAGGTCCGAGGCCACAGCGCCATGGTCAAGTTCAGAGAGGAGGAAGTTAACCCTCTCACTTGCTCAGCCTCTTCTCAGCAGCGTGTCTCTTGGTTTTTCTCCCGTTCCCACAAACCCTCTACAGAGGAAGGGAAGGGCTCCAGGTTCATCGCCGCCTGCTCCTCACGATCCACTGGGAGCTGCTGTAGCAACTCTATGGTACAGAGAACCATGCACTAGACACAGGGCTGCCGAGCAAGGTCAGCTTAACCCAGGAAGCAGGCCTCTCTGATGCTGCCTTGGCTGGGACCTGGGTCAGGTGATGTGTACCGAAGAAGGTGGAGGCTTGGAGAAGCTCCTCCTCAACTCCTGAATGATTGGCTCTTTGTGGTCGAGCGGAAGTGTGTGTTAGAGACAGCAGCAACCCTAGCAGCGATTTCCTGGGAGGCAGGCCCACTGGCAGATGTAGGTTGTCTTGGTTAAGCCTCGGTCTCCAGCGCCATGATGAGGGCCGGGATGGCAATGTCCTTTCTAGTGTTTGTGTGATGAGGGACAAGTTTAATGCTGCGTAGGGTTAGCTGTGAGAACTGAAACGAAAGAGCTGGAAAGACAAAAGAAGTTCTGAAGGAAGTATGGTGTTCTGTAAATATACAAACTCACACATGCTCATGGATAAGAGCGCCACAGCAAGCGGGTGGAATGCTCAGGAGAGCTCACCACGGGAGATGAAGTCCCAGCCCACCTGAGAGATCCAGGAAACGAGGTCCAACGCATCCTGCTCCTCCGTGAGAGCAGTTGGAATTCTGCACTGCACCCCCCCCCCCCCCCCCGTGGTTTGCTCTGGAGTGGGATCCAGCTGGCACACGTTATATATCCAGCTGGCACACCTGATAGTCCTCATAGCTCTACCTGTTGCTGGGCAGGCCAGCTTGAACCCACCCAGCACAGGGGCTCAGGGTCCTCACACTGCTCAGCAGGCCTGGCGTGCCAGCCCCAGGGCTCCTATGATACATGAGGAGATGACAAGCTTTTGTGGAGCTCTGCTGGCTTCCAGCCTGCTGAGGAGGCTGCGGACAGCAGCAGCGGGTCCTCAGCAGCTCATCATGCAGGGGCTTTTCAAGCCTTTTTTTTTTTTCCCCAGAGGGAAAGAGACAGCTTGGTGCCAGTTGGGAAGGGGGTCTGGAAGGCCCCTCTCTGCTCTCAAATTGTTGCTTAATCACTGACTAAAAGGGCCCAGCTGCAGCTGTGTCCAGAGCTCCTCCTGAGGTCCTGATGTGGAGGACTAGCTTCTGGTCAGGCGTGGATGAAGGTCAGGAATTCAGGGGGTGGTCCAGGAAGGAAGGAGCAGGGCCTGGGGCAGGGTGTGAGGGGGTGTCAGGGATTAGGAGCAGTTGCAGGAGATCAGGCTGGGGAGGGGCTGCTTGCAGCTGTCACTCTAGACCCTAGAGTCTAGGGGATGGCGGTGTGTGTCTGGCGTCTCGGGCCTGGGCAGTTCCCAGGTGTCAGCTGCAGCTGACCAGGAGCCCTGTGCTGTCCAGGCATGCTGGGAGGTTATCCCCACTGTCTTGTACCCCTGAACAGCATGGCACATGATAGGATCTCACTAGATCACTGATCTCACTGGTCAGGAGTGGGAGGAACACCATCCCCCCACCCTCCAGTCAAATGGTTGACTGGAATTCATGGTATTCATGGTAATCCATAGAATCAAAGGGCTTTTCCTCCTCAGGAGAGGCCAGCACGTTCTGGGCTTGGTGGCAGTTGGAGCCATTTTGTTAGTCAACCTAGGAGAGGTCCTTAAAAGAAGTCTGCTAACGCCGACCCTTGGCTTTGCATTCAACTTCAGTTTTTCACTGTATACACTTTTCTGGAGGTTTAGGATAGGTATGAGGAAGCTGGAATGACGAAATAGGAAAGATAAGAGAGACCACATCTTCCTGGGTTTGGCCTGAGGCAGAGAGGCCTGCAGGAAGCCTGCCCTCACCTCTGCTCAGCCCCCTCAATGCGGTAGAGATGACACTCTTCCCACTAGGCATCATGTGGGTGATAGACAGTTCAGACCCCACAGGAGCCTCCCTGGGGTGATGTGACCAACCCTGACTTGTAACCAGCTCCTTCCTGGGGTCAGCTGGGCTGAGCAGCCATTCTGTGGACAAGAAAGTCCCATTTGTCTTAGCTCTGTGCTCGGGGACAAAGATGAAACCTGCTGGCGGGCCCTGAGCTGTCCCCCAGAGTCTGAGGGCAGCGAGGGAAACTTGGAGAAACCTCAGACACTCTCTGACCCCAGGCTGAGTCAGTTTTCACATTCTGCCTCTCTAGAAGAGGCACAGCCTGGCGGAAAACCAGGGCTGGAAATCAGAGCTGGGATCTGGCCTGGCCTTGCTTCTGGAAGACTCTCTGACCCTGAATGTTGGTTTTTTTTTTTTTTTTTTTTTTTTTTGTTTGTGTGTGTGTGTGTGTGTGTGTGTGTGTGTGTTTTGGTTTTCCTTCCAGAAGCACAGTCACTCTCCATCTTCCGGTGTGGGGAGTGGGTGCCTCTTTTCCATATTCCCAAAGAGCATCCATCACAAGGTCCCATGGAGCCAGGTAGCATCTGGAAACAGTTTCTGAACAAATACTAATAGAGGGTTTTTGTTTTGTTTTGCTTAACCTGATTTAGTAGACATTTATTTATTCAAGCCTTCCTTGAGTGAAGAATACATTCAAAATTTCCCTTGGCCAGGCTTTTGCGGGGGGGGGGGGGGGGAACCCCACAGGTGAGCTGAGTCCCCTAATGTTCTCACTTGGATAGAGGGGGAGGAGGCTATGGTGGAGTTACTGTGGGCAGGACGGGGACTGTATCGCTGAGAAAACCCAGGTAGTGCAGAAAGGAGCCGGAGATCTCGACCAGCATGCAGGAAACCCACCTACGGGGTGTGCCCTTGCAGGACCCGGTGTCTCCAGAGTCGAGTTCCTCCTCCTTTGCCGGAGACAGCAGCCAAAAAAGGCCTTCTCCCCCTGTGGGTTCTTATCTCCGTTTTCTGCCTTCCCTCCGGTTTTGGAATTCCCAGGTCAAAGTAGGTCTAAGGGAACAGTTCCCGGCGAGGCTGGTTCCCGACTTCCCACCCTAGAAGGGAATGTTGGAACCTTGGCCTGCTGTTCTCTGCCTTAGTGTTCTTCCCAGAGCCAAGCCCCAGGGGAGGTGGTGGGAGGGTCCATATTTGGGTGACTGAGAGTGCTGGAATGAGGTAGGGATCTCAAGTGCTGGACAAGAGGGTCCTTATTTAGTCTGAAGTCCCCAACCTGGGGCCCAAAGAGACCTGGAGGGGGGCTGGACCTTTAAAGTTAAGAGAAGGGCAAGTTGTAAGGAATGGTCACTTCCGTGGTGTCTGTAGACTTCCAGCTTCAAAGGGGGTATTTTAGGTATTTAGGATACAGTCCAATTGGGCAGACTCAATTCTGTGTTTAGGGGATATTAAGTTGAGTCTCCTGGAAGAAGCAGGTAGGAAGCAGGTGCTCTCTCTTGCCTATGATGCCACCTGTGTATGGTGCTAGGACCAGTGGCTGGCATTTATTATGAACCTCTGTGCACAGGGCACTGAGTAAGTATGTCTTATCTAAGACCTCACTTGATTGTCCTAACTACCTTTTATGGCAGATGTGATTATCCACACTCATAAATGAGGACACTGAGCCTGGAAAGGCAAAACAATTTGTCCCAGCCACCCAGATGGAATGGAGAGCTGGGATCTGAGTCCAGACTCTCCCCTTGTATGCTGGGTATCTGGCAGAGCCCACTGTGAGGGTAACAGGAAAGCGCAGGAGGCTGGGAGGCTTTCTAGCTCCCCAAATCCCCGCCTCTCCTCCCCTGTGACTCAGGACATCCTTCCCCTGGGTGCAAGTCCTCTTCCCTCCGCGGTTCAGCAACTTCTAAGTCTAAAAACTAGGAATTGACTTCTGGTTACCAGGACTTGTCTGTGTCCTATTTCCCTTCGGGGTGTATCACTTTGCCTGGTACCTGCTCCTGCTGTGACAACACACCCAGATGTGCCCTTTCAAAGCCACTGCCAGAGGCAGGAAACCTCTGCTCTCCTCCCTGCCCTCCTGTCTCCTCTCCTGTCGGGGACACGCGCTCTCTGTATTAGGCAGAATGTAAAACTTCATCTGGTGTTCTGCGGCTTCCTGTCTGCCTAGCCTGTGGCTTCTGAACCTCCGGGTGAGGTTGGATGGGTACCAAGGTACAGGGGTCTGAGGGAAACACCCCCAGCTTCCTGGAAGTCAGGCCTTGACCACCTAGAGTCAGATATTCCTGGAAGCCAGCCTGCTGGGAGGCCTGGGAGCTGCATCTCACCATATTCCCCTGTCTCCTCCCCAGTGGTCTGCAAGAAGAATCTGGACAGCACCACTGTGGCTGTGCATGGAGAAGAGATCTATTGCAAGTCATGCTACGGCAAGAAGTACGGGCCAAAAGGCTATGGCTACGGGCAAGGCGCAGGCACACTGAGCACGGACAAGGGAGAGTCTCTGGGCATCAAGCATGAGGAGTGAGTGCCAGACCCTCTCTGCCTGTCCTTGAGTTCTGCCCACCCTGGAATGGACACCAGTGCACCGCTTTTGGTTAGGCCGTGGGAAGTCTGGGAAGCCATTGATTGAAAAGGGAGAGCTGTGCATGCCCTGTCATCCCAGGGAGGCTGAACCTGGAAGATCTTGAGTTCAAGGTCAACCTGAACTCCAGATGGAGACTTGTATCAAAAAAAAAAAAAAAAAAAAAAAAAAAAAAAAAAAAAAAAAAAAAGAAAAGAAAAATCCAAAGCCAGGCTGGGGAGAAATGACTCAGTTGGTGAAGTCCTGGCCACATAAACATGAGGACCTGAGTTTAACCCCAAGCACCCATGTAAGAGCTGGGCACTGGCAATGTGCCCTGATAGGCTCAGTGTTGAGGAGCTAGAGACAGGAGGATACCTGGGACTGGCTGGTCAGCTGATCGAGCCAAATCACTGAGAGACCTGTTTCAAAAAATAAGGTAGCGTGATTAAAGAGGATACCTAGTGTTGACCTCTGACCCCCATGTGTATGAAACACACATATGCATGATGACCTTACATGCACATACTCACGCACACACACACATGCACACACACACACACATACACACACACACACACACACACACACACCAAAATCAAATAAAAAATGAACAAATAATAAAATAAAAATAAACGACAGGAAGTCACACAGTGGTTCTCTTTGTGGGGCATTGGGGCAGCTGAGGACCGACTAGGAATCCTGCTTGGAACAGTCATCCTAGATTTTCACAAGTGTCAGAGCCTGAAGGGGCCCCAAGAGTTATATAGTTCAGTTTCCTCACTTTATCATTGAAAGCCCAGAGGAGTGTCAGAGCCCCACCACCCCTCACCTCTGCTAAGGGGAAGTAGCTTCCTTTCCTGGGACGTACCCTCAGGGTGTCATGGGGTCTCCCCACACTCACCCTCCTCATCTCTTGCCTCTGACCTGCTGATAAAGGGTGATTGGCAGCCCGGCCAGTGTCTCAGTGATGGGGAAGTGGATGGAATAATGAAGGGTTACCAGATTTCAGCCAAGGTCATTGCCCTCGTGGGAATGATCTGTCAGCAGATTTCTCCTGGAGAGAATCTAATAATAGATCAGCTGCAGATGAGGGGCTAACGGGGGGGGGGGGGGGGGGGGGGGGGGGTGTGTTCTTAGCAAACGATGTGCTAAATGATTCCGGGGCTTTTAACTAGGTGATGAGGAAAATGTGCTGCTTTGATATTACGCTGAGCTTTGGGATTCCAGAGGCCATGGTGGCTTTAGCTTTGGTGACCCTGTCCCTGGCAAGAGGCAAAAGGGTTCCGCCCCTGCAGCATCAGTGATCTCACGGATACACTTCTGCACGCAGCGCCCCCGGACACAGGCCCACCACCAACCCCAACGCGTCCAAGTTTGCCCAGAAGATCGGTGGCTCTGAGCGCTGTCCCCGATGTGGCCAGGCGGTCTATGCGGCAGAGAAAGTGATCGGTGCCGGGAAGGTAAGACGCTGCTGGGCGTGAGGAAGGTAAACGGAGGTGCGCTTCCGAATCACAGGGCTTTGCGACTGACGACTAACTTCCGGTGACTAGCTCCGCTTAGGGCAGCGGCCTGAGCACTGGACTTGGCTTCCTTCCAGAAGTTGAGTAACCTTGTCCCTGTGGGTTTCCTGTCCCAGACCCCAGGGAGCTCACCTAACCCACGAACTGTACCATCCCCAGTGCTGGGATGGTCTCCAGTCAATCTGTAGGGCGTTGCTAAGGTGCCTACATGGGGTTCCGAGATCTGGTACTCTAGAGTTGAGGGCTAGAGGCTAAGGATATAGATGGGTGTTGAAGGGCCCACCCCCTAAGATTACATGGCTGGGTTTTCTAAGAGGTTGCCTCTTTCTAGGAAGAAGATTCACAGCTTTCATTGGATTTTAGGAGTTTTGGTTCCAGAAATATTTACAAACCATCTTGAAATACACATTTTGTTTCATGGGATGTGTTCTGCCAGAAACCCATCCATCTAACCCTGAGGACAGAGATTTTCCTGGTTAAGGGCCTGTTAGCCTGCTGGAAGGTTTTTTTTTCCCCATGCTATTTATGATTGCCATGCCTGCCCTGTCCATGGTGTTCTGAAAGTCAGCAGTGTCCAGTGAGAATCACCCCAGTCAACCAACTGTCCTGACAGCTCAGTCAGTGGTCACTTCCTTGGTGGGAAAGAGCAGGAGAGCCCTGAAGGTCACAGTCTTAGACCAACAGTCAGCAGATCACAGAACATGTACCTTCAAGCAGTGTGGCCAGAGAGGACTTTTGGATCCTCACCTGAGGCCTGGGTTGGACGAGTGATTGACCATGATCACACAGCAAGCCAATGGATCCATGGTGCCTAGAGCCCATGGCCAGCTCTTTTTAGTTTGGGCCATGGCTTTGAATGCCCTTTGATCTTAAGGAATGGGGTTCAGGAGTGACAGAATGGGGACTCACACTGGGGCAAATCTAGACCATGGTAGCCCCTTCATTGCTGCTGAGAATATCTCTACCACATAGACCAAGAAAATGAGAGTCAGCAGGAATGAATGATCTGCCCGTATCTTATAGTTAGAAAGCAAGACAGGAACTTAGCCAGGTTTGCCTCATTCTGAAGCCCTGGCTCTTACTACTGTTGACCTTACTATGGGCCACTTAACCCCTTCAAAAACATTTCTATACTTGCAAAGGCAGGAAGGGTTGCTAATCCCACCAGGGCAATGAACTGCCTGGCCCTAGGTAACCTGCTTGAATCATGGTTTTACCATTGACTCGTGTGCACTGGGACCAGTTCAGCCTTCCTAAGCAACAGTTTTGTATAATGCGGGCCAAGGGAGCGAAGCCACTGTGAAGTGAAGCCGTGATGGTCCCTGACAAACAAAATGTTTTTAAGATCACATGAGATAATACATATAGAATGGGCAAAGTTGTACTTCAAATGTCATGAAAACAGGAGTCAGTCATGGCCACACATGCCTCTTGTCCTAGACTGAACCTCCAGAAGGAAGGAAAAAAGAGATGTTAACAACCCAAGTCTATCTTTCCCCTTTGCCCATAGGAATAGGAAATTGCTGAAGAAATGCCCATGAATCCTTTTTCTCATGGCACAGCATAAAGTTAAGATTGAAGAGATGGCTCAGTGGTTAAGAGCATTGGAAACTCTTCCAGATGCCATGAGTTCAATTCTCAACAACCTCATAATGGCTCACAGCCATCTATAATGGGATCTGATGCCCTCTTCTGGCATGCAGGTGTATCTGCAGATAGAGCATTGTATACATGAAATAAATATTAAAAAGAATTGTACTGAGGAGTAGAATAAGAACATTGTGAGTTCAAAGGAACAGGGAGGAAGAAGCCCCCTTAAGAAGTATTAAGGAGCAAAGAGTGCCTTTTGGTGTTGGATGAATTTTTTTTGGGAGTGGCTGGAAAGTATGAAAACTGTGGATGGTAGCCTGTAGCCTGTGTATAAACAGTTTGCACAGAGCACTGGAGGAGAATTAAGATCATTTGTCCACCCCATCTCAGCCCCCTGAGCATCACGGCTGCTGTCTCTTGGGCACATGAGGGGCTCATGGGTGAGGTCCAGGGGCCTGGAGATCTGCTTCTCTTACCCTCCAGCCTGCGTATTGGTGGTTACACTGAGGAAATTGCTGTCCCAGCTGAATGCTGCCAGCCTCCTCTCTGTACACATCACCTCAGCTTGTTCAGCTGTTGCTGATGAGAGCTGGTTGTTGAGTTGTATTGTTGATGCTATGTTGCCGCGCGCGCGCGCGCGCACACACACACACACACACACACACACACACACACACACACACGTGTGTGTGTGTGTGTGTGTGTGTGTGTGTGTGTGTACGTGTGTACACCAAGCACAAACTTGAGTCCTGCCTCTCTTGGAAAGCTCTTTGCCCTGTGGTGCCTTAGGTCACCTCTTGGATCCACAAAGGGCCTTCTGTGACCTCCTACTGAGTTCAGGACACTATAGACAGACCCATTCTCCTTTCAAAAATCATCCAAATTTGACTCAGGGCTTCCTCTGTGCCTGGCCCCCTATGAGCACCTGACCCTGGTAAAGTCATTTAACTCTGGCAGCTGGCTAGCAGAGGCCAGAAGGCCACACCACTCTCTGAAATGAGGTACTGAGTTCTAGAGCTCCAGAGTCCAGGCTGATCCAGGAAAATCACAATGATAAATGCCTTGCTCTGTGGTTGTACACCAGACATTTCCACATCAAATCCCACATCCACTCTGTAAGGTAAACAGAGAGGTCTCCTGGGGAGGACATCAGCGTAGCTATTCAAGGGGCATGTGGCAGTGCCAAGACAAATTCAGAGCCATACCAGTTTTATAGGCAGAATGGTATGGAGAAGGCTTGCCTGGCAGCCTGTAGGGTTGCAGCTACCTATGTAGGATGTAAAGCCCCCTCCCACGGTGCAGCTGGAACTACCAAGCAGTGAACCATCGTAACACTTCATGGTGGCACACCACTAGTGTGTGCGTGGTCCCTCGTCTGTTCTCTCTGTGTCTGGGCCACATTCTCCTAGCACCCCGTCCCCGACACCCCAACCTGACTTGCAAAATGTCTGTCCACTATGGCAGGCTATTGGTGGGCAACGGTGGAATACCTTAGCCACTGGCCATGATGTTAACTATTTCCTCTCTTACCTAGTCCTGGCATAAGTCCTGCTTCCGATGTGCCAAATGTGGCAAAGGCCTTGAGTCGACCACCCTGGCGGACAAGGATGGTGAGATCTACTGCAAAGGTGAGTAGTTCCCCTTCTCTCTGAAGACCAGAAGGCTGGAGGAGGCAGGAAACCAAGTAACTATGATGTCACTAACTAAATGAATCAGTTCCTTGCCCTCCGTTCCAAGAGCCAGAGTGTGCCCTCCATGACACAGAGGTAGAAACCAGACCAGAGGGAGAATGGGACTTGGCCAGAGTCAGAAGGAACATAGAGCAGGGACAAGGGTCACAGGACAAAGGTCATAGGACATAGCCCTAGGATCCGAATATCTACCTGTCCAGTGTTTTTCAGCAAATGATTAATTCCCTCATTGCAATGAAGGAGAAATGGGTTCTCCTCACTATGGAGGCTAAGAGTGCGAGGAGATGGGGAGGGAGACATTGGTGGACTGTCCTTCTTCAGAGACTGGGCATGAGAAAGACAGGAGGGGCTGCTATGGGGACAGGAACACATCCTTACCCTTCTCTTCTCTCTGCAGGATGCTATGCTAAAAACTTTGGGCCCAAAGGTTTTGGCTTTGGACAAGGAGCTGGTGCCTTGGTCCACTCAGAGTGAGGCCGCCGCTGCCTGCACACCCTGCCTACACCTGTGCTTTTTCTCATCAACCCCTTCCCAGAAGCTTTGGACACTCCAAGAGTCTCTCCCTCCCTCACTCGGCCCTGGCGCACATCACTAATGTTGGACTTGGGTATCTGGCTTCCTTTGGTTTAGGGGTCTGCCTGAGCTCCTACCCCACTAAGGGCTTCCCCCTGCCTGCCACTTGATACCACCGCCTTTAGGGGACAGCTGTCTAGTCACCCCTGTAGAGAGAACAGGTCCCTCTCCCCACACTTCACCCCCACAGACCGGACATCCACCCTCTACTGGCCAGGACACCTGAGCCCACATCTTTGGGGCTCAGAGGAGCGACGCAGCAGACCTGGGGAAGGGAGGACCAGGACTGGGCCAGGGAAGCCTTCGTGAGGTTTATTGGATCCCAGAGGAGATTCTGGGAGGCTGAGCTTCTTGGTGCCCTTGAGAATCAACCTGAGGCATCTCAGTCTGGGGGTTCCGACGGGAGGCAGAGGGGTGCAGACAGGGTTTGGGCCACAGGAAGGAGCTTTTTCTGGAATCTTACCTTTGAATGTGGAACTGGTATGGTCCAGCATGGGAATGGAGAACAAGCCAGGCCAGAGGACCCCACAGTCTGGAGGTTTCCTGAGGCATCAAGTCCCCTGTTTGATGGGGAGGGAGGATCCTAATGAAGTACTTTGAACATGCATTCACGTTTATCAGTGGTTGAGATCTTGGAGTTCTGGTCCTAACCCTGGATCTGGTGACTGGAATGGACAGTTTCTCTCTGTGTCAGCCTAGCCCAGGGGAGTGCTGTGTTCTGGCCACTCCTGACAGTTCCTCTAACGGAGGGAGGCAGAGGCAGCCTGCCCTCTTGTAACACCCTCTGCCTCTGCCTCCAGTTCTCACTCCCCTCCAACTCAGACCCAGACCCTGACTCCTTCACGCTTCCCTTCTCTTAGGGACCTTCCCTAGCTTCCAGGCCCCAAGGTCAGGCACGGAGGGAGGAAGGGGAAGGGCTGGGCCTCGATGCTCCCAGGGACCGAAAGAACAATGCTGTCTGCGGCCGTTCGCTGCAAGGGCTGTAGGCATGGGCTGTGTGGACGCTGATTCCTCCTCTGGTCAATAAAGCAGTTTAGAACAGAACTCTGGTGTCCATCTTCTGTCTGAGGGGCCCTCCACACCTTGGATCCAGGACAGGTGTTGGATGGGAAAAACTGCCGCAAGGCTTGGTGGGAATGAACCGAAGAGGACTCACTCCAGGAGTTTTCTACGGTCTGCTTACTTTGTAGTATCAGCTCTAAGGAAACCAAACAACCAAAGGCCGCTGCCTTGCTGTTTGCCCTCCCACCCCACCTCAGGACGTGGGAATTTTGTGGACTTGGCTTTTGACAGGCTCAGTTAGGTCCCAACAATGTGCTCAGCATTTCAACTTGGAAAGCCCCCCTTGTAAAGAGAAACTCGGCCAGAGACACTTTCTGTGTCGACTCCAGAAATCTCACTTCTTCTGGGAAGAGTTGGGGTGGGGGTGGGGTGCACAGCTAGCAGCCCGCTTCCCTGTTAGGGGCCCACAACCAGGTACAAGGAAGTCGAGACTTGGGAAGTAGGCTTGTTACTCATTTTAGGTGTACCTGTTACACCGCAGAGCTGTGTTTCTGTGTCGGTCCATGAAGACGTGCCCACACTGACTTTTTAAAAACAATGAGTAGATTTAAATAGGTTTGTGCTTGTCTGAGCCAGATAGGAGGTCAGCAATGCTCCTCGTGGGACCTACACCCATGGTGCAGAGGACAGGAAAGTGCAAGGGAACTCGGACTCAACAGCTGGAAATCAAACTGACCGCTCCCAGACGGGGAATCAAGACCCATGGGAGGTTCTCAAGGAGGTCTGTGCCCAGAGGACAATGGTTCATTCCATAAACACAAATGGATCCTCCTACCCTGGGCGGGGCCCGCAGGAGTGCCAGGATGGGCACCTTTGGGGTCCAAAGGTGGAGACAGGCTGCCCTCTGCTGGCTGCGCGGGCGGGTCTCCTCAGCCCAGCGCAGTACCATCAGGCAGGCCCTGGTACTGTCTCGCTCCCACAGCCACGCAGTGCGGAAGGGGCAGCGCGCACGCTAGGATAAAGCCCCAGTGCCATCGGAAGGCTGTAATGCATAGGCAGCCAGGCCGGGAAGCACCGCGCGGCAGTGCGGTTCTCTGGAGGTGAGTGGGCAGCTTGCGTGGAACGTGCGGAGCGCAGGGACCCGCCGGCGCCGAGCTTGCCCTGTGCCTGTTGACACCAGGGGGCGCTGTGGGGTCAAGGCAAAAGCCAGCCACTCCTTTTCTCTTTCTTCTTCTTTTATTATATTTTTGTTAGCTAATCCTTTTTGCTGTGGGTGTTGACGACCCTTTGCTTCTGCGCGGGCATCTAATCTCCAAGGAGAGCATCTTCCTGGTAGGAGTTGTGCTCTAACAGTGAGTGACCCGGCCTGCCAAACCGTGAGAACGACCAAAAGGAGGAAGTGGGCAGGGCCCTTCGTATCCGTTCAGGGAGACCTAGGCGTGGTCCAGGATGCCCTTGGGGGAAAGAATGGCAAGAAGGACGCCCAGCTGCAGGAGTGCCCTGGGCCTTTAGGGTGTGCTGGGAGAAAGCTGCCTGTTCTAAAGGAAGGCAGGCCCTCGGTCTTCCTCCAAGACCACAGTCTGAGAGGGTGGCTTCTGAGGGAGCCAGACTACAGAGATGAGGGGAAATGTGTTTGGTGGTTGAGGCAGGAAGAAAGTGAGTTCAAGACCAATCTTTCTACAAAAAACAAGGTGGGGGCTGGAGAGATGGCTCAGCGGTTAAGAGTTCTGGCTGCTCTTCCAGAGGTCCTGAGTTCAATTCCCAGCAACCGCATGGTGGCTCACAACCATTTGTAATGAGATCTGGCGCCCTCTTCTGTATATATAATAAATAAATAAATCTAAAAAAAAAAAAAACAACAAACAAAAAAACAAGGTGGTCTGTGCCAGTGTGTGTGTGTGTGCGCGCGCGTGTGTGTGCGTGTGTGCATGTGCGTGTGCGTGTGCGTGTGTCGTGTGCGTGTGTGTGTGTGTGTGTGTGTATGGTGTTTGATCTGCTATTAGGTATTTAAGTAGTCCCTAGATCAAGAATATATTCTTTGGGAAGATCAGAAACCCAGTGAAGTCTCTCCTAGACCCTGGTAAGGGGTGATTAGAGGGGAAATAGAGCAAAGACCCTCGGGAACCAGTCATTGGATGGTTCTAGCTCCCTTCTTCCAGTCTCTGGTCTTGCCTCCAAACACACACCCCTCTTATGAGAACCATTGTGGGGGTGGGAGTGTTTTTTAAAATGGATCCCAGATCCACCCTAGAGATTCTGATCGGGTTGGGGTGGGGCTTGGGAATCTGTATTTGAAAAGTGCCTGAGATGATGCTAATGCTCAGTCAGCCAGGCCGGAGGTTGCACAGACCACACCAGCCGACCTCGACCCAGCAGCTCGCTGGCCTGAGGTCACTGGTGCTGCTGGAGCTGCTTCCAACCAGCTGTAACAACTGGGGAGGAGTTACCTGAGTTTTCCGTTCTCTAGAACCCATGAGATCAGGTCTAAACATCTCCCCGTGCCAGCCCTGCAAAGATTTGAGAGCAGCTGCCCTCCAGTCCTGACTCCATCCTCTTGAACCCCATCCGTTCAGTGGGGCCCGGGAGAGGGCCTCGAGAGTCCATTTCATCAGTTGGGGAAGAAAGGGAAGTTTTCAGGGCCCGAGAGTACAGCTCAGTGGTAGAGTACGTACCTAGCATGTATGAGGCCATGGGTTCAAACCTCAGAACAAGAAGAGGGGAAAAACACACACCTAGGCATGTGAGATACTTGGCTGTATCAAGGCAGAACCATTCTGGGAAAGACCGACAGATCCCTAGGGCCTCCTTCTTTGGGGTAGTTTGGAAACATAAGTTTGTCTTTTCTGGGTTATTCTGTACCACAGACTATTCAGAGATTAAAGGCCTTCGATGACCCAACGAGACAAAGCATTGATGAATGATTAAACTAAAGCCAGGAACCAGGGAACAATTTGGGAACTAGTTCAAGGTCAAATGGCGGAGGGGGGGGGTCTGCGTAGAACCCACTGGCCCAGGACTCAGGCCTACACTGCAGTACTCAGCTGGCACTGTGGAGAGAAGCTGCCATGTACAGGGAGGTGAGAGGGTGACTTTAGAGTCTGGGATGATTACTTGGAAGCCCCATCTCTCTCTCTCCAGACCCCCGCCCCCTCAAAGCCTGCCAAAAGACAACCCCTCCCTGGGGCTCTCAAGACCACATGTGCAGGTTACTTAAGGCCTGGTAGCTGTATTTGCCATGGGACTCTTCCGCTGTCCTCCCAAGGATCACCCAGTATTGCTATGCTCTGTTCATTAAACCTAGATTCATTAATTCGGCTTGATTGGCTTATTACATCAGCAGGGGATATCCAGCAACCGGGGATTTAAAACTTATCAGTAACAGCCCATGCTCATGAGTCCTCATTTGGACGCTGTCTTATCTGATGCATTCACAAGCACTGGGGGTTGAGTGTGGTACCCTTTATTATAGAAGAGGAAAGTGAGAGTCAGTGCATTTCTAAATGACTTACTCAAAGTCTCTGGCAAGTGGTGGAGCCAGGACTGGAACCAGCTGTGTGAGTTTGGGCCCTGTCTCCTCCCCTCTGGGTGTCAGCGCCTCATTTGTGAAATGAAATTGTTGGCCTAAATTAGTGCCGGGGAAGTCCTTCCCAGGCTCTGATGTGCATACACATCTCCTGGGGAATCTTGTAAAACACAGACTCCGGTTCAGGAGTTTTGGGTGGGGCCTGAGACCGGATGTCTCTCACAAGCTCCCAGGGCAAGGTGGTGCTGATGTTGTGGATCCAGAGACCACACCGGAGCAGCCAGGCTCCAGGCGACCCACCCAACTCTGATGTTCTTAGTTTATGGGCTTAGGAAGACTCGCCCCAAAGGCCTTGAAAATTCAGGAAGTAGATTATCCCGACTGAAGATCTTAGTGGGCACTTTCCATGTGCCTTGTTTGACAAGTACTTGTGCCTAGTTTGAAGTGTCTGCCCCTGAGCCTTCCACACTGCCACTCTGTTGACCTTGGGCTGACACCTCAAGAGTGTCCAGCTTAGTGCCCTGCTATTCCCTATAATAGGTATAAAAAGGAGTTCCCATGATCCCACCTTCTGGGGTCACCCACCAGGCCCCTAGTAGCCACCTTGTCTACTCCTTTAGGATTGTTCACAGATAATCTGCCAATCTTCTGAGTGCATGGTAAGGGTGCATTTTCCTCCTCCCTTTAAGTTAGATGTGGCCATGTGCCTTGCTCTGGCATTTCAACCGAAATCAAAATGACTCATGCCCTTTCTAGACGGAACTCTTTCATTGATTGCTTGCTTGAGACAGAGTTTTGCTATGTTGCCCAATCTTGTCTAATACTCACCATCCTCCTGCCTCAGCCTCCAGGGTAGCTGAGATTACAGGTGTGCATCACTATGCCACGCTTGTGCAGAATAGTTGTTGCTTGTCTTTGTGACCCAGCTTTGCTGTGTAGCTGAGGCTATCCTTAAACTCACAATCCTCGTGACTTAGCTTTCCAAGTGTTGGAATTACAGGATTGCTTATAACTTTAGAGAGTGGGACTGAGAGATAGATCAGTTAGTGAGGTGCTCGCTGCACGAGCAAGGAGACCTGCGTCCAATCCCCGGTAATCACACAAAGGTACAGGCAGAGTACAGGGGAGTTACTTACAGTATCAGCACTGGGGAGGCAGAGACCAACAGATACCTGGTGCACCTGGTGTTCACTAGTGAGCCTAACCAGTGAGTCCTAGGTTCAGGAAGAGACCCTGTCTCAAAACCAAGGTGGATGGCTCCTAAGGAGCAACACTCACGTTGACTTTTGGCCTCCATCCTCACACATACACATGCATGCTTACATGCACACCTCACACAACCATGCATATACACTTGCACAAGTGTGCACACACAACTCTTGAAAAGCCACTGTGTGAACCTTTATGTCCCCTTTCTGCCTTGCAAAGAGGATGGGGACAAGTGGAAGAGGGGACTTGTGCTCACTGTGTCACAGTGAGCAGAGCCCTCCCTGGTCCCCTGAGTGGGGTCTGTGGCGGGAACACTGTAACCTTCGCTCGGGCACACTGTTGGGTCAGAAGGAGTTCATTAGTGTCGCATGAAGAGCCCATCCTGGTGACTATAGGCATACCTTGTCAGCTGGGACGTTAGATAGGCACTGTTCAGTCCGGAAAAACAAAAAACCAAAAAACCTCAGTTTTCTGTGCGGTGAGTATAATCTGCCTGCCAGAAAGCTAATGTCTTCTTCTTCAGGGTGTCTCTCTGAGAGGGGTCTCTCTGCTGGGGTGGAGGGTATGTGTCCCTGAGCCTATGAACTCCACCTCCCTCGTTCTGCCAATCCCATGAAGAGAACTCCGATTCCATTCCCCTAGAGCTTAGCCAGAGCCTGACTCAAGGGACCCTCCATGACCCTGAGTTCCTCTCTTGAGTCTTTCTGGCCCCTCTGCCTCCAGCCAGGTGTTCATCTCTTCTTGACGCTGTTCTCCGGCTGGACACCTCACAGCCGTCTTCTCTACCCAGTCTTGATTTCCTATTACCAAAGTGACGGGAGCATTCAAAATTCTCATCGTGAGACATCTGGAACCAGAGGCAGGAAGAAAGTTGTGCACCAGCCCTCATCTGGAAAGACTGGTTGCTGACACTATCCTCTTCCCTGGCATTTTTCTCCTTCTACCCACCGACCCCCATGCCTATAGTTTAGGACCCTCCTGTGAAGGTCCACTCTCTATAAAGAGAGGGAGAGCCATCACCAAGCACAGAGAATGTCAAAGCTGGAGGGAAAATCCTCCCATCAATCCCACATCACCAGTGAGGATGCCACCTTATACTATTCTGGGTACAAATGTCCTGAAAGCAATGTACATTTGTCTGCTAGGACCCAGGACCAGCTAAAGTGATGGTCCACTGTAGGCCTGGGGACCAGGAAGGTGATGAAAAAATAAATATCGTCCTGTTTTGAATGCTCTCAATAAAAATAGCGTTTAAGTACAGGAACCTGCCACAAGACAAGGTGTCCGTCAATGTTAGACCACAGAGGGGATAATGGTCTCATTAAGACTATAATAAAGCCGGAACTTTTCTGTCACCTGCTTTTGTTGCTGTCACACGTTGGTGTCAAGGCTGGTGGAAACAAACCTACTATCCTCACAGGAATACTGCAGATACAATTATGCACAGGACACAGTCTTGATAATGGCGTGTGTGTTTACTATGCTGCAGCATGCCATACTTTAAACAGGGCGCGTTTTTTTTTTTTCTACTTAGACATATATTTAAAAACAAAAGGTGCTTGTAAAGTAGTGCACTGTTTAGCCAGAAGCAGTCTGCATCGTCGGTTTGCTTCAGTTCTTGACATCCTCCAGGGAGCGTGTTCAGCAGCTGACACAGTACAGCATCCAGGCTTATGTGTGCGCTCCGTGACGCTCACAGAGGACAAGCTCACCTAACAATGCACTTCAGAAAGAGCAGTGCATATGAATGTGTTACATGGATTTAAAAGATGGCTTCTTCCCCTTTCCCGATGGAGAACCCTCTACACCTGAGAGATTTTTATACACTCACAGGTATACAGCTGTGTGGAATAAGCGTACAAATAAAATATTCACTGATAACAAATCATTCATTGGTTTAAAGCTATCCTTTGGTAACACATACCATTTATTAAATACGAGAGCAAATCTGTGTCTCCTGAGGTTGGTGTTGCTTGTTTATTTTTACACAAAGAATTAAGTCTTGGCTGAATATTTGATACTGCAGGCACAGAGCACAGCCAACATATGTCAGAAGTGGCTGCTATTTTGCTTTTAGAATCATCAGGGCAGCTCACACCACTTCACATAAACACATAGGACAAAATGATAGAGGATATTTAGAGCCATTTTAGAAATTGTTGGAAATTCTGTCCTAATCCCAAGCCAAAATGCATTTAATGATTTATTTAATGACTTTTCAAAAAAAAAAATTAAATTCAAGCCAGCAACTCAAACAGTAACTGTAAAGTTCAAACATTCCCGGGTGGTGAGATCGGTGGGTAGACGCGCTTGCCCACAAGCCTGATGACCTGAGTTTGATTCCCAGAATCCACGTAAAGGTAGAACATGAGAACCACCTCCACCAAGCTGTTCTTTGACCTCTACAAGCACACTGTGGCACATTCCCCCTCCTCCCCGGCCAATAATTAAATTCAAACATTCTAACACAATATAAGCCATTGATATACCAGGTAAAAACCTGCATGCTCAAGATTGTTGGCAGAAAAAATGCTTAGAAGCCTTTGTTTCCTGTGATTAAGCTACCATCTTTGTATAAGAGCCGAAAACTTTTTATGTGTGGTTAAAAATACTGCAATCATAGCCTATGATACTCTCACGTCTGAGCCAAGGCGTTCGCCAACATGGTGTGGCGCGGCGCATGCGCAGTGAGAAACTCACGGGATCATGGCTGTAGTGAAGGTATGAGATGCAACATGGATGGGCGCGTGCTGCAGGATGTGCCACAGATGCGTATCCTGTTTGATTTTGAGTTAACTTTTTGTCACTGCATGTTCAGAAACCTTTTAATTTTACCAAAAATTTCACAGCCCCTATGTTCAGTACGCTCAGTTTATACAACCCCATATAGGGTTGGGATTCCTGGTTTAAGGCACTGCGATTCAAAGCACATTGTTGTTATTAAAAGAGGAAGCTAAGGAACAGAAAGCGATTGATATGTCCAGAGTTGCCCAGCTGGCAGGTTGGGAGAGCTTCTTGTTGCTTTGGGCCTCAGTCTGTTCTGGTAATACCTTTGCTCTGTGGTCCAGTGTCCCGGAGGGCTGTTCTGGGGCAACCCTTTGGCTTCTGCAACATGGGCATCCAGATGCCAAGATGGCATGGGAAAGGGGAAAATTCTGCAGGCCCCAACCTGAATCCTGAGCCCACAAATCCAATCTCTGTCAGACCCAAGCTGGGATCAAATGCCTTCAAGTCCAGACTCAGCCCCATCAGAGAGGGGCAGCGGGCGCTCTCAAGACGAAAGGGATCCCTGGTGAATCAGGAAAGTTATTGGGTTGGAGAGTGATTAAAGGGCTGAGCGTGGGAGGGGATTTCCAGCAAGAGAGACAGGCCCAGGAGCATGCCCGGGCTGGTCAGCTACACGGTCGCTGCCCATTTGAGGTCTGTTGCAATAGAGCCCATAAAATTCAAGTCATTAGAGACTTGAAACTTGGGCCAGTTTTCAAAAAAACAGGGATCGGAGGAAACCCCAAAGCCCTGAACAAAGAAGGGCTGTACATCAAAGGGGGGCAGGAGGATCAGAAGTCTGGGGAAAAGATCTCCTGGGGTAAGAGAGGAGAGCTGGGAGGGACCAGTGAACTGGAGGGTAAATACAGAGAGAGGGGCGGGGTGGGGCAGGATTGCGGGTGGACTCATTCTGCCCTGTGTAAGCCATGAACTAGGAAAGAGGAACTGGCTGAATAGGAATCAGCAACGGCCCTCTTTTCTTACTTCTATATGAGGAGTTCTTGAGGCCCTGGGAACCAACCAGGCTTTCCTGGAAATCATTATTAGCGGCACAAAATAGAGCATGATAGCCTTCACTTCACACTTGAGAAATGGAGGTGTGGTGAGAGAGGTGAATGTCCACTGTGCTATTGAACTGGAGCCTCCCAGCCAAGCGCTCCGTCCTCTCCGTCAGTGGTTCATACTCCTTTACACACAGTGCTTGCTCAGCCTCAAACCCAGGGCTACAACTCAGTAGGTCTAGGATGGAGCCTGAAATTTGCTTTTCTGATGCTGCTGGTCCTGGACATTTTGAGAACCATTGCTCTCAACACTGGCTATCTAAAGTATATGGAGTAGTACCAATAATGCATAACACGGAGGCTTCTAGAAACGTATATTCTCTGGTCCCAAACCAGACCTACTGAATCATCAGCATCTATCCCCAGCAGCTGAAGAAAGCCTTCTAATCCCAGGGTCCAGCTACCCAAGGTGCAGAGGGAAAGCTGCCTCTTTATGTTTCCGGAGGCTGGCAGCAGTGTGTGTGTGTGTGTGTGTGTGTGTGTGTGTGTGTGTGTGTCTGTCTGTCTGTCTGTCTGTCTGTCTGTCTGTCTGACTTGATCCTGATATTCCCCCAGCAGGAGACTCTGCTGTGCCCACCCCAGAGAAGCTCACTGATGCCCTGAAGACAGCAACCTCCACGAATGCATTTGAAATCAACCCTGCTCTCAAGCCACTGAGAGGCCTCTATGTAAGCTGGGTATGGTGCTTGCAGTCTTAACACGAGGGCAGCCGAGACAGGAGGATCTCAGGAGCTAGGCCAGCTTGGACTACATAGGGAGACTGTGTTTCCAAAAACTAAAAAAGGAAAGCAAATAGCAAGTATCTTCAGGTTAGCCCACCAACATATCAGTCTCATATCAGTGTGGATCTTTCCAGACTTAACCTACCCAACAGAAGTGGGCTTCAGTTCATGTGGGGCCACGATTCACACCATGTCATGCTTCCAATACTGAAATAGTCCCTGCTGTACCATGAATTTTAGTCAGCTCTCTTAGTATTTGTTTTATTTAAAAATATTTATTTAATTTTCATATACTTGTGTGTGCATAAGTGTATGTCTGTAGCACATGTGTGCAGAGCCTGTGGAGGTCAGAAGAGGGGTTGAATTTCCTGGAATGGAGTTATAGATGGTTGTGACCCACCATGTGGATGCTGGGAACTGAACCTCGGTCGTCTCAGAAGTTAACCTCTGCTCTTAACTTCTGAGCCATCTCTCCAGTCCCTCAAACTCATTTTTAACTGCATAAGTGTGGATGTGTTGGCTACTTAACTAGATTTGTAAAGGAAGCAATGTGGGCAGAGGATCGAAACCCTAAGTACAATTGAATGATGAACAATTAAAAGAAAGAAAATGCTATTCCTCCATTCTTTCACAGAGGAACTGTTAACTATTGAGTTTTGGCCTTTAGTCTTTACATTTCTGTATTGACTTATTTTGTGAGGGGAATGAGGGAGGTGTGTGGATGCCATGGTAGATAGAGGACAACTTGGAGGAGGCAAGTCTCTCCTTCCTTCCACTGTGTGGATTATGGAGATCAGACTCAGGCTGCCAAGTCTGATGGCAAGTGACAGGACCGGATGAACCACCCATTTCCCTTTGTTTAGGCTTTCTGAGACACATGGTCACTATGTAGTCCAGGCCAGCTTTGAACCCACTGGATAGCCCAACCTGGTCTGAAGCTCTTGATTCTCCGGCCTCAGCCTTCTGCGTGCTGGGGACTATAGACGTCAGCTGTTAGGTCTAGCTTTGTTACTATTTCAGGTGGTATATGTAGACCTCTTTAATTAGTTCACTAGCTCGCGGTAGCATCACCCTGTTTCACCTTCCAGCTTTTGGGCTTTATTTTGCCTCTCATCAGTAAATGTTCATCAAGGCCGTACTGTGAACCAAGCGACATTCTAGATGCTGGAGCTAGGAAGGTGAAGAAAATATCAAACTCTCGCTGGTATAAAGCCTATGTTCAATAGAGGACAGACGGTGGGTAAACAGGAAACACAGATCTGAGAGGCGATGCACGAATGAAGCAGAGAGGGGGACCTGACGTGTCTTTGGGGAGTAGGTGGAAGTCTGAATCTCACGGAAAAGGCACTGGAACAAAGAATTGAGGGAGGTGAAGAAGAACCAGGTGGTGATGCGGTGAGGGCTCTCTTCCATCAGAATGCAAAGAGCAAAGGTTATGGGGAAGGAGGTTGAGGTCAGCAAGCCAGAGCAGGCCTCAGACCACCAGTCCTGGGTGGCCTGGCAGGTGACGTCACTAGTATTAGCCTTACTCCATGCGATGACAAGGCTCTCGTGGATCCTGAGCAAAGAAGTTTCGTCATTTTACATAGTTAATTTTTTTTTCTTTTTAAGACAGGGTCTTACTATGTAGCCCAACCTAGCCTAGAACTTTCTATGTAGACCAGGCTAGCCTCAAACTTGCAGCAGCCCTCCTGCCTCCATAGTGCTGGGATTATAGATGTGTACCATTATGCCTGGGTTAGTTCAAAAATTTTAGTGTTTATATAGATTCCTTTTTTTGAAAGATTGTCAACATTTATTTTTTAGACAGATCTCATATATCTAAATGGGCCTTGAACTAACTATGTAGCTGAGAACAACATTGAATTATTATTATTATTATTATTATTATTATTATTATTGATTATTTTGGTTTTTCAAGACGGGGTTTCTCTGTGCAGCCCTGGCTGTCCTGGAACTCACTCTGTAGCTCAGGCTGGCCTCGAACTCAGGGATCTGCCTAACTCTGCTGGTATTAAAGGCGTGCTCAATCTTGAGTTTTTTATCCTTTTGCCTTTACCCCCCAAGTGAGTTATTACAGGTCTGCATCACCCTGCCACATTATACATTCTACACTGGTGACAAAATTGCCTTTACCGCTGTTGCTTTGTCTAGCAATGTATTGCTCCCTGACTTAATTTACTCATGCAGATTTTGTACGACACATAGCTCTGGGGTTGGAGAGAATGCTCAGCAATTAAGAACACTTGCCCCCGCGCGCCGCGCGCCGCGCCGCAGCAGCCAGCAGCAGCACAGCACGCAGCCGCACGTTTATCAGCACCGGAGCAGAGACAGGTGATCTCTGTGAGTTAGCCAGCTGACCAAGTGAGTTCCAGAAAGCGAAAGCTACACAAGAAACCTGCTCGAAAAAAAAAAAAAAAAAAAAAAAAAAAGAACACTGCGCTCTTTCAGAGGACCTGAGTTTGGTTCCCAGCACCCATGTCAGACGACTCACGCTGCCTGGAATTCCAGGAGCTCCAAGGAATGGAACACTCTCTTCTGGCTTCCATGGGCGTCCTCACAGATGCCCATGCACACACATGTATATGTACACATAAAATACAAATACAATTATTTTTAAAACCAGCTAAGGGGGCTAGAAAGATGGCTCAGCTGTTAAGAGCCCTGACTGCTCTTCCAGAGGACCTGGGTTCAATGCCCAGCATGCACACAGAGGCTCACAACTGTCTGTAACTCCAGTTCCAGGGGACCTGACACCCTCACACAGACAGACATGCAGGCAAAAACACCAATGCACATAAAATAAAAATAAATAAATCATTAAAAAAATAAAACCGTCTATGTTTCGTTTGGTATCTCCTCCCCCAGCTGTGGCCTCCCTCTCCACATGGCACCCCTCCTTCCCTCACAGTGTGCAAAATGGGGCATTCACTAAGCGCCATTTTCGGCTCACTCCCTGCCCCCTCCTCCCAGGAGGTCTGAGTCAGTCCCAAACAGCTGGACTCAGCTTGCCTGACAGGGCAGATCAGCTTTCTATTTGGTGCGGGCAAAGGGAGGTGTCAGCTCTGGGTTGCTACAGGGGACATTCTGTCCATCTGTCCCATGTGGAGTCAACAAGCCAGTAAGAGTCCTGTCAAAATCTTGGGGCTCAACCTGTCTCCCGGTCAGCGGCCTGAGCAGGCCAAGCAGTGGTTCCTATTCCTGGCGGAGTCTCAGGAACCCTGACCGCGAGGCACACCCGGCACCCTCTGCTCTCCAGAACTTCTTCCCCCGATATTCAACTAATCCAGCCTAGACCTGAGTGCCCCCCAGGTGGGTCTTCCAGGAAAGATGCCAATCCTAAGGCAACTGAATTCTCTTTCCTAACCCCAGGAGGCCACACGATTTGCAGGTCAGGGCATCTGGGTCCAAAGACTGAGAGACTCAGGCCGTTAGGACGATGTGGTACGGGGAGCCATGTGTTGGTGGGCAGACCCTCCCAGCAGGAGAGTGTGCCCACTGAGTCTCCTCCCATGCCCACTCTCTTGCTACCCAGTGTTGCTGACCTTTCCCTCCCTTCCTGCACTGTCTAGAAGCCTCCAGTCCCCCAGCCAGGAAGTAGCAAGTGTGGGTGGCCATGTCACTCGTTAAAAGGGCTCAGTGTTTATGGAGAGGCAGTGTGACGTCATCAGCAGATTCCGGGTCCTGTGGGCCATCGTACATTCACATCCTAGACTGTTTACAAAACTGCAGATCCCATTCAAGTTGCTTGACTTTTCGGTCTCATTTTCTTTTTTTTTTCCTTATGAGAAAAAGTGAGCAAAACAATATTAACTATCTCTCATGAGAACTTAAAACGTGGGAGAGGGCTCTGTAAGTTTTAAGTCTTGAGAATGATCCAGTAGCTGCAGAAAGCGTGAATGAAAGAGGAGGAGGTGTTGAGAGATGGGACAGAATGAAGACACCACCACATCCATCCCCACCGCCACGTCCATCCCCACTGCCACGTCCATCCACATCACCTCATCCATCCCCACCGCCACTTCCATCCCCACCGCCACGTCCATCCACACCACCTCGTCCATCCCCACTGCCACATCCATCCACACCACCACGTCCATCCACACCATCATGTCCATCCTCACCACCACCCATTTGCTAAAGGAGAGAAGGTTGGGCCAAGGCAGGATTCTGCCAGGTTGGTGAACTTGGGGGACCCCAAAAGAAGAGTGGGAAAAAGCCACAGCAAGGCATGGCTGGCAGATGGGGTCCTGAAGACACTGTCTGTTCTCTCTTCTGAAGTGGCATTCTGGAGGTTGGGAGCTGAGGGAGAAGGTGAAGAACAGACAGTTACTGTGTACATGCACTCTGCATGCGGGGCAATGGGTGAGAAGCTGGCAGCTGTCTCCCTCCACACCTGCAGGTTTCTCCCTCCACACCTCCAACCTGTTTGGTTCTGCAGGGGACGGTACCCCCTGGCTCACAACAGGACCCTCCCAGTGAGGTTAGTTTCTCACTGAGGATAGAAACATGAGGCATGAGTACAAAGGGGTCCTCTTTCTGTTATCAGTATGCATCATTAGTCCCAGACATTGATTATTAACATGGCCATGAATAGGTGTTTAAGAAACTTTGGCCTGGAGGAGTTGACCAAGAGGGCCAGCTGAGGTCCTAGGAGAGCCATGGAGGAAGATGACTGCAAGATTCTCAGAGACAAGGTCTCTAACTTACTCTTCACCACGGTCCTCCTAGATCAGGGTCGATTAGTTATCTCATTTGACAGATGAAAACGTGAAAGGTTAGAGCTGTGGTCCAGGCAGGAGAGACTGCAATCAGGGAAGAGGGGTTTGAAGCCAACTGGGAGAAGCTTGTCTCCCCTCAGTTTAGTCCAGGGAGAAGCCCATTCTCCGGGGTGGAATCTGTAGGGAAGCCACAAGGCTGAGCATGGCTGGTCCTCCAAATGAGTGCTGCGCACCTTCAGGTACTTGGAGAGACCTGTGGGACACACCAAGCCCACATCACGTTGTCTCTACTTCCCACTATGGTAAAGTCGTGAGGGGTCCGTCAAGATTTCTCTCTCCCCACTTTATACTGGCTGTTTTCTAATGTCTACCCTAGGCTGAAGCAGGTAAACGTGGGAGGATAGATTGTCCAAGCCGTGGCCGGCCTCCTGGGAGCCCAGCAGACAGGCATTTGCTGATGGTGGAGGAACCCAACACTAGCCTTTGGCAGAGGCTGGGGACCAGGACTCCCGCGGTTTGAGAAGCATCCAGCGGGCATTTGACGCCCACCATGCCATGGTGTCACTGCGCTATTGCCAAGCAGGCCCAGCCCCTGGCTGGCAGTGACATCTCTCCTCTGAGACGCTCCTCGGCCCTCCCCCACGTCTCCTCTTCTGGCCTCCCCCCCCAACCCCCCTTCTCCTCCTATGTCCCGGGTGAGAGGCCAGGGAAGAGGGGTGGGTGGGTGGAGGAGTGGGAGGTTGTGTTTTAAGAAAGGGCCACAGCAGGCCAGAGGCCTGGCTGTTGAGTGAGCAGCCCCCTCCCGGGGCCGCGCTGGCGGTGGGTGTTCGAGCCCCGCTGTGGCCCCGCCCCTCGGGGCCCTGTCCGGGCGGGTGCGCGGCGCAGAGGGGAGGGCCAGCGGGGCAGGAATGCACGGCGGGCGGGCGGGCGGGCGGCGCAGGAGGCGAGCGGCGGAACATGTAAGGGCACATCCCGCCAGCAGCCTCCCAGCGCGCAGAACGAGCCCAGGGGAGCGGGCGTGCGGGCGGAGAGGCGCGGGGCACCCGGCAGAGGCTCGGGCGGTCGGGCCGGTGCTCAGGGTCCCGAGCGGGCGGCGGGCGAGCGAGCAGCATCCTCACCGCGCCTCCCGGGCGCCGCTGTCTGCAAGGCGCCCCCCCCGCCCGGGGCCGCGGGCTCGGCTGGACAGGGAGCGAGGGCAGCCAGCCAGGCCGGGGCACGAGAAGCCGGCGCTGAAAAGCCGGTGACCGCCGCGCCCGCCGCAGCCACCAGCGCTGCGGGAACCTCGGGGGGCGCCCATGACGGCGGCGGCGGCGACCGTGCTGAAGGAGGGCGTGCTGGAGAAGCGCAGCGGCGGGCTGCTGCAGCTGTGGAAGCGGAAGCGCTGCGTGCTCACCGAGCGCGGGCTGCAGCTCTTCGAGGCCAAGGGCACCGGCGGCCGGCCCAAGGAGCTCAGCTTCGCCCGCATCAAAGC
This sequence comes from Peromyscus leucopus, assembly GCF_004664715.2. Taxonomy (NCBI): domain Eukaryota; kingdom Metazoa; phylum Chordata; class Mammalia; order Rodentia; family Cricetidae; genus Peromyscus; species Peromyscus leucopus. Next base: position 53,197,961 of record NC_051076.1, on the reverse strand, counting down.
CGTGGAGTGCGTGGAGAGCACCGGGCGCCACATCTACTTCACGCTGGTGACCGAGGGCGGGGGTGAGATCGACTTCCGCTGCCCCCTCGAAGACCCCGGCTGGAACGCTCAGATCACCCTGGGCCTGGTCAAGTTCAAGAATCAACAGGCCATCCAGACTGTGCGGGCCCGGCAGAGTCTTGGGACTGGGACCCTCGTGTCCTAAACCACGAGGTATACCATTTTATCGACATGCCCCTCCCCTCCCCAGCTCCGTGCCCTGAGGACATGTCAGGTAAGCCCCCAGAGCACTGAACCCTCTCTCTTCTCCTGCCCCCACTCGGTCCTCTATAGAAAACTGGGGGCTTTGCCAGTTTCCCAAAGCTGGACAGCCCTAGCTAGGGAAGGTTGCTGGAGCCAGCAGAGGGTAGGATCCCCAGACAGTGTGTTTGGGAAGCCTGGGCCCCTGGCCAAGTGAACAGAGCTGGCCTTTTCCCTAGGGTGCCAGGCAGGAGGGTCTGGGAGGAAGAGCCCAGTTCAGATACTGGTTGAACACTGTGGTGGACCTGTGTGCTTAACACTTTCACCCAGCATAGGGCTCCTGCATTATATGACTCTCTTCCAGAATGAATGCCTGTCAGAGAATTTAAGCGTTGAACTGAGGCGAAGACTCGCCATCTTGTAGTTATCGAAGGAGTTATAAGGGCTTGGGCACAAAATCATGGCGTCCCAGCTCCCCACGTGGGACCTCAGTGGAGGGCTGGACTGAGCCAACTACTCAACAACTCATTCTTGACTGTGGGTGGCTTCGGGGCTCCAGGGAGGGCTGAGCCATTGGAAGGGCAAGGGGCAAGAGATGTGTGAGGTGGGCTGTAGCCAGGCCATCGGGTCCAGGGATGATGGATGGGCCTCTCTGTCGGTCTATCCATGAGTGTTGGCCAAGGTCGGCTGGGCCAGAGGAGATGCAGCTGGAAGAGGGGCTGGATGACTGGAAACAGGATGGGGCCATGAATGATTTGTGATGATTTAATCCTCCCTGAGCAGTAAGACGGAAGGTTGAAGGTTGGTTTGTGGTTAGCATGGCTCAAGGGAGGGACCAGGAATAGAACCTGAAAGCCATGGCACTTAGCCTTCTTGCCCTCTTCCCCAAATACCACTGCCTGCCCATGGGAACCTGAGCTGGGTCAAGGAGGGATTTATATAACTCTGGCCTTAACTTCTCCAGTGGAAGCTTTTGTCCCTCAGGACCCGACTACACCTCGCCTAGAACCTCATCCACCTCCCCTTCCTCCTTGTACCAGCGAGCAGAGTTCAGGTGAGGCTGGGGGCCCGTCTAATGCTCCAACCCCTCTGAGATTCCTGTTCACTGCCTCCCCCCTACACACTGTAGTGAAGCTGGATATAAAGTAAACCCGCTGGGCTAAGAAGGGGTCCACCTTGACCACTTAGGACTCAGAGGGGGCTGGAGGAAGCAGTGGCCACAATGTATCACCAGCCTTCTGTAGCTACCTGTTCCTCCTCTGTGGATTCAGCCGATTCCTGGTCAAAAGTAGTTGGGGGAAAAATGTTATCTGAACATTTACAGACCTTCTTTCTTGATAATATTTCCCAAACAATATAGTATACCAACTATATATATATATATGTATATTTATATAATTGTGTTAGGTATTAAAAAATTACAGCAATGATGTCAGGATGGGAAGTGTGCGTAGGTTATATGCAAAAACTACACTCTGGTATAGAAAGAAGTTTCCAGATCTTAGCTAGTGTCCCAGGCATGTCCTGGAACCTATTTCCCGTGGGTCACAGGAGTGGCTACGTTATTTCCATTTGTTCTGGTGTAGAAAAGACTGGAAAGGCCTGGGGTGAGGCACCCAGTTCCTGGTGAATCAGCTATTGCCCCTGTCCTAAACACTGTCCTTTCTCTCCAGCTTCTCTGCCCACTCTGGTTGGTTGGGGCCTGACTACATGTGATGTGGCAGAAGCTATTAGCATGTGGAAGAAGCATATCATCACGGAAGGAGCCCACCGGCCAGGGGCAGAGAGCCGATGAGGGGCTGAGGATGAAGATTCAGGTCCTGGACACTGAGACTGTTATACCCGGCGCAGGCCTTCCAGGCGCAGGCCTGGCCTCGTGTGTCATGATGGAGCATGTGAGGCTTACCTGGCATCGAGGCCCCTCCCACTGATCCTGCCCTTGGTTCTGGGTTCTACAGACTGCTGTTTGGCCCCTGGCCTTGAGATTATGCCCGGAAGAGGGCAGTGCCTCATGGAATGCTAAGCCAGGACCTCGCCAGAACTCAGGAGGCTGGCCTGGGATGCAGAAGATGGCCACCCTACCTTAGGACAACCGCTGGACTTAGCTTGCAGATGGGGATCTGCTGGGCATGAGGCCTGTGCCTGGGGGTCTCTTGCTGCTTTGGTCCTTTTGGGACCCCCCAGCCACCTCTCTCTTTGCACACTCTTCCCTCACCTCTGTTGCCCTCTCCTCACTGTGGTACTGGGCCTGGAGGTGGTGGGGGTGGGGTAAGGGTCTGGCCATTACCATTTCATGCCTATTCCAGAATGAAGATGCCCATTCTGTGGGCAGTAACCACACTGTCTGCCGAGTGAAATTCTTTTAACTACAGACACCCGGGGCTCGGGGCATCTTTCTACTTCTTCCCCAACCTATAGGCCCTCTGAAATACATAGCTTGAGGGGTCCATGCACAGTACCCCCAGTAGACACGGCCTCATCGGCCTCAGTGTGACCGAGGAATGTCACAGTCCTGCGGACGCTGCTTCTGTAGAAGGCTACTTAGCCCCTGCTAACCGGGGAAGCGGCTCTGATTGCTGGGTCGGCTTCTCTCCCTGTTATATCCACATGCAAATGCACACATGTATAGAGGAGGCCTTCCTTAGTGGCTAGGATTAGGGACTCATTCCTCCGTGGAAAGATGCAGGGGAATCACGGCCTGGAGTCAGACAGAGCCTGCTGCTGACCGCTGTGGCCCTTCCCAGTATAACCAGCAAGTCTCCCCATCCCTGATGCAGAGCGACGGCGTGCTTCAGAGTCTCTGGAAGCAACAGTGAGGCCAAGGGAACCCCTCCAATTTGGAATCTCTTTGATAACCTCTTTGTTCTTCTCATGTTTCACCCCTTCACATTTCTCTTGTTTTCGAATCAAACTTTCCCTTTCTCCTCTCCATGTCCCTCAGGCCTCAGATGTGCCTCCTATGGGGGAGGGAAATGACATTTCCCAGTTGAATATGAGTGTGTGATTTACAAAGGAACACTCCAACAACTGTCCTTTGCATTATCTCTTTAGTCTACACCACCCTGGGATAGCTTAATCCCACCGGGTCAAAAAGTATCACCTTCCATGCCGACCGAGATCAGTGCTATACAGGCTAGGTCTAATCCCGGGTGCTGTGATCAGTTGATGATGTCTTCTGTGGGGGATGGAGTCAGCACTTGGATGCATCAGGAAAGGGGAGAAAGTTGCCACTCCTGCATGATATAGCTGTTAGTGGGAAAGGGTTAGCTTCGCCATCCTTATGAAATAGCCCATTTCCAGACTACTCCAATCAAGCCCAGGAACGGCTGGGGGTGGAGATTCAGGCTTAAAGAAGTGAGGCACCAGGCACTCAGAAACGGAGGAAGGGAGGTTTGTGAGGGGATGGGTTTGGGATCAAGGTGCGATCGCTCACCAAATAATGCCTGCTGGACCAGGTACCCTGCTCTCTCTCCAGTGGACATGGAGGGACAAAATAGACGACCCAGTCTCTGCCCTAGGAGGCCAGAGTTTAGTGGGAGACCAACCAGTAGCAGCCGGTGCCAGCAGAGCTGAGCACGGGAAGCCTTGACGCACCAGGCAGAGTTCCCTTGCCGCTCAGCGTTGGCCTCAGCAGAGCTGAGAGGGATCATTGTGTGGCAAAGGGCAGCAGCGGGACATGGGCAGGGCTGAGGGTCAAGGGCAGAGGGCAGGTGCTTGTGCTCTGGTTCCTGAAGCTCCTTGCTTCTTTAGACATGCCAGCTTGGTTCCAAGTGAGCTTTGTTCTTGCCCAAAGCCAACTCGTGTGTCCTTTTGCTAGGCGAATCTCAAACCCTCTAAGGCACACCCTTGGAGACCCTCTTGTGGACCTGGCACTTAGCAGGCTCCTGGCACATGGGTGTAGATGGAGACTGTTGCAACAGAAAGGATCTTTACCGATATTCGGAGAGCCCTGGGTTCTCAAGATCCCTCCCCATGGAGAGGCCTGGTGCACTCAGAACAGGACTGATTAAAAAGACAGCGATTCACTATTTCAAGATAATGACCTTTTAGGGGAGTTTTGGTCTCTTTGATGGGGAAGGGGTTGCTCTGCTTCTTGAGTCCCAGGGTGCCCTTTCTGCTCTGGATTTCCAGGAAGGAGCAAAGGCTTGAAATGCCTGTTGGACTGCTGTAGGGTAAAAGCCCCTTTGGTGACAGAGGCAGGCCTTCACAGTGCCAGCAGACTCTCTCGGGAGAGAGAAAACTGCTCAGCTGGACCTGAGGACACTGTGAGGCCAGGGAGGGGCCGTTGCCACCAACTCTCCCCCTGCTCTGGCAGCTGGGGCCTCACCCCGCCTGATCCATGAGTCATCAATGGGAAAATGAGACAGGGCAAGTCTCAGCCGAGCAACTGGAGTCCGATGAGGTGGGGTGGGGAGGTTGAGGGGAGAAGGGATGGGCTCATTCTGGTCTGGGAGAGCTGGGTTGGGAGTTGAGGCTTTGGCAAGAGTGAGGCTGTTCCGCGGCGGGGGGGGGGGGTTGGGGGGAAGAACGGAGAAGGTGGGAAGAGCCGGAGAGAGTCCAGGGCCGGAACTGCGGAAGAAAGGAGAGGGGATGGATCTGCGGGGCCTGAGAGGCGGTCAGCTGGAAATCTGCAGCCAACAACGATAAGGCACCATGGGCAGCTGTCCCACCAGGGCCAGGATCCAAGGACCCTAGCAAGAATGCCAAACTGGATGCCAGGCTGCCCCGAGGCTGTACAGAAAGCTCTGGCTTGTGCTCCTTCAGTCTCCTGTTCCTCATTTGCCCACCGCAGTCCACCAGAGCGATCTACATAAGATGCAATTGATTCTTCCACCAGTACCACCAGCTGCCTGTCCCCTGCCACGGGCAAGGCCCCCTTCCTCATAGCGCCCTCTCCTTACACGCTTTTGTTTGATTGTCCAGGTTCCTATAGGTAACTGTGCCCATTCCAGGACCAGTGACGGTCACCACGTACTATAAGCCGTTTCCTCCAGCTCCTCCCACACATTTTGGTATCATGGCTCTGGGCTTTCATGCTCTGGGATGCCTCCCCATGACTGCCCTGCCTACAGGCTAGCCTGAGTAACCACTCTCCCTGCCGTGTGGCCATACCTTCCTCATTAGTCACACTGCATGCAATTGCCGGTTTATACGTCGCCCTGCGACACTTGACTGGTTAGTTCTTGGATGTGTCCTTTGTGTATTCCTGGTGTCCCAGATTACCCGGCGCCTGGTAGACTCAATAATAACGATGGCATGCAGTGCATATGTTTACCCTGGAGTGGTCCAAGAGCTGCGGTTATCTATAGTGCTAAGTCTCCTAACATCGTGGAACTCGATGAGAGAGCGGTACCTGTCTTATGTTAAGAAACCAAGACCCAGAGAGGCAAAGACTATTCAGAGTCGCACAGCAGTTAATAAGTGAGGGAGTCAACTTAGTCATGATGGAAGTTAAAGCATGTGCTATTAGCTGATGCCAGATAGATTAATTCTTACCGTGTGAGTAAACGCATACATGAAGGATGTAAGCCGCAGTTTCGCTGACAGCAGGGAGCTCATAGGTGAAGAAATTCTCCTGTGTTAAGCTCTGAGGAGCAAGGATCTTCAAAGGCAGAGAAGAGAACAGCCTGTGAGCTGGTGTGGGGGTAGAGGGCTTCATGGAGATGATGACTGAAGCCAGGCCCTGAAACAAGGCTAGGCCCAAGCTGGGTGGGTAGTACCTATAGTTCTAGCACTTGGCAGGCTAAGGCATGAAGGTCAAGAGTTTGAGGCCAGACTGGGCCACACAGAGGCCCTGTCTCAAGCTCCTACACTACTCTAAAACAAAACAAAAACAAAAAGAAATCCACACGGATGGGGTCTAACAGCAAGAAAAGACCCAGTTATCTTGGCTCTCCATAGGTGCAAGGGCCAGGACAGGAGCGGTCTCAAGAGGGAAGGGACCTTAGGATAGGAAGGGGGCATCGAGAGCTTTGCGAGACCTAAGGAGACTCCCAGCTCCTCATGTTGTTCCTGTGCTGGTCTAAGATGTTGTTGGTCTTGGGACCCAAACTCAGGATTACTCCAGGCCACCCAGGCCAAGATTCAACAGCTGTGTCTCTTGTGTGACATCAGCCTGGGGCCTCAAAACAACATGCATACCTTTCCTGGTTTCCTCATTGTGTGCCCTGACCAGTCCACATTCTGAGAGATTCCTCAGTCCTGGACAAACTGGGACCGTTGATCGGTGACCCAGTGAGTGAGATAGAACTCTCCACCAGCTGTCCTCTTGGTGTTACCAGATGGCTCCATGGAATCCAAACCTGCAGGCAATAATGCTTTGGCCCAGAGCATCACCTCCTTTGGCTCAGGCTGGCAATATTTCCTACCTTCTTGAAGGAAGGATACCAAACTCTGGTTTCAGGGAGAAGAGCCAGCCAGAGTCTCTCTGGGACTCTCTTGCCAGCTCTCTGCAGGGCCGGCCCCTCTGCTAAGATACTCAGTTCAACTCAACCTCGGTGGTATGGTAGCACTTAATATTCACAGCACAGGAAGCCACTGGCCTGACCAGACATTGGTCTCCAGGAGGCCCCAAGGGTATTGAAACCAAGAATGCAGTAAGGGAAAAAGCACGCTGGAGCAGGGTCTGTTCAAAGACGAGTCTTTGATGCAGGGATAGGATTCTGACCACAGGGAACATTCCGGGTGGAGGAAATTGATTGTGTAAAGATGCTGGGACCAGAAAAGGTGAGGCGAGACCAGAGATACAGACAGGTTTGCACAGATCCTGGGAATGAGAACTGAGTGCAGGCCAGAAGGGACTGGGGTACCTAGAGCACCTCCAGGAACTGTGCTTTTTATAGGTGGTGGAGCCGATGCAAAGCTCTCTCTGTCTCTGTCTCTGTCTCTCTCTCTCTCTCACACACACACACACCTTTAGTTTTGTTATAAAAACGTGTTTGAGCCAGGCCTAGTGGCGAAGGCCTGCAATCCCAACTACTCCAGGAGGTTGAGACAGGGGGATGACAATTTCGAGGTCAACCTAGGCATCTTGTCTTAAAAGGAAAGAGGGCTGGTGGTATGGTTTATGGGTAGAGATTTGCTTAGCCTGTGCAAGGCTCTGTGTTCAGTTTTTAGTACTGAAAAACAAAACCAAAACAAGTCTCAGCAAACCAAAGAAAGACGTGTTCACTGAAGGAAAACGTGGAAGGGCAGAAGACCCACAGAAGAAAACAGTGTCATTACCTTCACGCTTTCGTCCTGGGTGTTGTCCATGGACTTCCATCCACGCTCATTTCTAGGCAGATAGCTAACTTCTAACCTACAACCGTTAAATAATCTGCCCTTGTGTTTTATGCACAGGATTTTGCCATGTGTACGCTATTGTATGCTGGTATGCACCCTCCCTTTCTGTGGTGCTAGGGATCAACCTTTGGGCATTGTACATGGTAGGCGAATAACCTGTCATTGATCTTTAGCCTCCATTTATTTATTTATTTATTTATTTATTTATTTATTTATTTATTTATTTATTCATTCATTCATTCATTCATTCGTTTATTATTTATTTATTTGTGTGTGTATGTTTTGTCTCCCTGCATGTATGTGCACCACATGCATGCCCAGTGTCCACGGAAGCTAGAAGAGGGTGTTGGATCTCCTGGAACCAGAGTTACAGACCATTGTGCGCCATCATGTGGGTGCTGGGACTTGAACCTGGGTCCCCTGGAAGAGCAGCCAGTGCTCTTAACCACTGAGTCACATCTTTAGAGAAAGCCAGTTCTTCACTTTGTGTTCTTTCTTTCTTTCTTTCTTTCTTTCTTTCTTTCTTTCTTTCTTTCTTTCTTTCTTTCTTTCTTTCTTTCTTTCTCTCTCTCTTTCTTTCTTCTCCCCTCTGTGGTGTGGAAGGCTAAGATGTCCATTTCTACTGTGTCCCTGCAGTATACTGTTCAGGCAGACTGGCCAGGTTCCCATTGGAAGGCGGATGGGATTGTGCTAAGCTCTTTGTTTTAGGATGGGGAGGGGAGCTGGGTAGCAGAGGTGAGCTTGAGATGGTTTGTGACCACTCACTCGAGGCAGGCACCTAGGCATTCCTGCCATCTGCGTGGAGGTGGCCCAGCGGCACCGAGAAATGTGGGTTCCCATCACAGGCCTGAGTGTGAGTCTTCACTGTGCTTCACATCAGCCCCCGTGACTTGGGTAGGATTTTTGGCACCCCACTGAAATGGGGGTGTTAATAGCCCTGCTTTCTAGGATCACCTTGAGAAGTAATTGAGAGAATGCCTGTAAAGGAGATAAAGCATACAGATAGCGCACGTTAAGTGTTTGTTTTTATAGCAGTGTAATAATCCTCCCAGGAGCCTTGCTCCACCTAATCCTCGTTTAGAAAACTACACGTAATTACCACCGTAAATTAGTACCACTTACCAAGTACTTTTGCCTAATCCCAGGGCCTAGTCTTCACGGAGTGTGCTCTAAGGTTCCCTGACTCAGTGCTAGACTTAACCTTCTTTCAAGGTTAAGTAAGGTCCCTCACTTTAGGGATGACGAAGCTAACACTCAGAGAAGTTAAAGCAGTGTTGAGATGCCCCAGTCTCAGACGGTGGCTCTGAATGGACTCCGGTCTAGAGTCCATGCCTTTTGTACTCTTCCGTCCGTGTCTTAGGTAAGGTCACTACTGTTGTTGTGATGGAAGACAACCACCAAAAGGCTTACACTTCCACACCACAGTCCATCACTGAAGGAAGTCAGGACAGGAGCTCGATCACGGCGGGAACCTGGAGGCAGGAGCTGATGCCTGCTTTCTTATAGAGCCCAGGACCACCAGCCCCGGGATGGCATCACCCACAATGGGCTGGGCCCTCCCCCATCAATCACCAATTAAGAAAATGCCCTACAGCTGGCTCTTATGGAGGCATTTTCTCAATGGAGGGTCCCTTCTTTCAGATGACTCTAACTTGTGTCAAGTTGACATAAGACTCGTGAGCACGATCCTCCTCCCCAGGCTTTGAATCTCCAGCTTTGAAGAGGGTTAGACGGCATGGCCCTTTCCAGTTTCCACCATCAGCGGACTGCAGTGCAGCGTTATTACCGTCACCAGGGCCGCTCATCAGGCTCCAGTGCAGCTCAGAGCCCTCCACACACATCTCACATCCTCCAGCTCCCCACCACCACCATTGATGAGACCGCAAGGAGTATGACTGGTTTGAATTTACAAGTTGCTCTGTACGTATCCCAGTTACAAACCACAGGCCGGCAGCTGGCATTCCCTCCCGCTCTGGTGGTCTCCCACTTGCCCAGGAGGGGGATTTCTCCAGCGGGTCTGTTATAGGCCCTCGTTGCGAAGTCTCCAGAAGAAGTCCCACTCCCTCACACTTCAGCCTTTAATCATGTAACCCATGTCATCGTCGTTTCTGTGTTCTGATCTAAGGCCCCGACTCAGAGAGCCATCAGATGTGACCTATATTCCCACAACAGCCAGCTCTGTCATGTGGTCTTACTGTGTTACCCAACTACCCTGGGTGTTTTTCCTGATTAAGACAATACATCTAAAGGTCAGGGGAGCAGTGTGACTTTCCTGTGTCCGGGAAAGGACCTCCAATCCCATACCTAGTCTAGACTCAGAGACAAGTGTCCCCACTCAGGGCGGTGGTTGGGTTGCTGCTGCTGGTGGCCTGCGTGCATCAGGATCAGCTGCAAGTTCAGGGAAAGGACGCCTTCCGGTGTGCTTCCTCCTGGCTTCCGAGCAGCCACTTTGCACGGCCTGCTTCCTTCCATCCCACATTGCCCATGCCCATGCTGGCCTGAGAGACTTTCAGGTTTCCTGCCTACATCATACAGAGAGAGGTCCTTTTGGCTGCAGCAACCACACCCCTGCTCCTGCTTAGCTGCTCCTGGCCTGGACAGAGCCTGGCCACTGGAGTGGACTCAAAACTCTCAATTATTCACTACTCTGGGCTAAAAGATACGGGAGGCCAGGACCCCTAACCCCTCGTTATAGTCTCTATTGGATTCCCAGGCCAGTGGCTGTCTGCATCAAAGTGGTACATGGAAGGAGAGAAAGAGAAGGAGAGAGGAGGGAAAGAGGGAGGGAGGGAGGGAGAAAGAGAGAGTTAGGGGCCTTTGACTGGCAGGGCAGGTGCCTGGAGTGTGAGTGGACATGAACTGGACTCCCAGATCCATTGGCATCCTTCAGACACATGAAGCCTGGAGGAAGGCAGGAGGCAGGAGGTACCTTCTGAGTCCTCACTCAAACGGGGCCGTTACCCAGGACTGTGACTTTAAGCACATCTCTGTTACTGGCCTGACTTGCCTTTCTTATAAAATTGAAGCTGATCAGTAGTTACCAATCCAGCAAATGAGCAGAAGTGGGTGCTTGATAAAAGCACACAACCTATGGACATGGTAGTACATGCTTGTCATCCCAGCAATCAGGAGGCTGAGGCAGGAGGATTATAAGCTTGAGGTTAACCTGGGCTGCATAGTGGAACTCTGTTTAACAACAACAACACAGTCAGGTGTAGTCCCAAGCATTTGAAAGCCTGGAACCCCAGGACATCTAGGGCTACATAGAGAAACCCTGTCTCAATTAAACACACACACACACACACACAGAGAGACACACACACAGAAGAAAAAAACACAACACGGAGGGGAGGAGGAGAGGAGGAGGAGAGAGAGAGAGAGAGAGAGAGAGAGAGAGAGAGAGAGAGAGAGAGAGAGAGAGAGAACAGACATGTAGCTTGATGGTAGAGGACTTACCTAGCACACACAAGGTCGGGATCCAATTCCCCACACACTACAAAACCCAAACCAACCCAAATAAAACAAACAACAGTAACAAAGACAAAACCTCAGTAGTGATCCTGAAGTGGTCAGCTCACAGGGCTGATGTTCAGAGATCTCTGATCGTCAGGGGTCACTAACAGCGATGGATGCTGAAAAGTCAAGGCTGCAATACTTACTGCTTAATGGAGTTTAGGGTCCAGGTGATCTGTGGAGATTAACTGAATGAACACACACACACACACACACACACACACACACACACACACACACACACACACTTACTCTGCAGGCTTGATACATCCACTTAGCTTTACATGCCAGTGTTCAGTGAGTGCTACCTAGCAAGGCTAAGGAGGGCAATCATTCCCCTATTTTTGGTGTCTTCCACTCACCGTTTTCTCTGTCGGATCCTGCCAGTTTCTAATTAGTCCCTGGAGAAGAGCGCTCCCTTAGGGAAATGGGCCTCTGGCTTCATTGACTGCTCTGGGCCTCAGTTTCCACAAATGTAGAATAGGAAGCAGGGTCATCTTTCCTTCCACTCTTCGGAACAAAAGAGCCTCCATGACTGCTAATCCCCTTTGTTTGGGTCCAGCATCTCGTGGTGCCTTGCTAGATAGCGAAAGATGGCCCCGAACTTCCGATCTTGCCTCTGCCTCAGGAGTGCTGTAATGACAGGATCACAGGCTTGGAGACTGAAGCCAGAGCTTCGTGAACGTTAGGCAAGCACCCCCACATTCCCATCCCTGTGACTTGCTTCTAGCCAAGAGAGTGGGGTGTCACCTCTGCTGTACGGCTCCATGAGACTGTGACTTTCATCCTGTCCATTCTGACTCCCTTTCTCTTGTTGGTTTTGGTGATACAAACGTCCTGCTAGGAAGGACTGCTACCAAGGAACTGAGGAGAGTGGTCTCAGGCCAGCATTATCACACACACACACACACACACCTTTCTATTTAGGTAGGGGCTGCATCACCTTGAACCTCCCATGCCTGGCCCTGCACCTGATACAGTGTGGGTCCAGTAAGTGATTGCTGAGGCTTTGAGACTCTGGACTCTCTCTTGCCCCATTACCTCCTAGCTCCCCACAGATATGGCAGTTTGGTTTCTCGGAAACTATGCTGGCCCCTCTGTAATTACTGACTCCTGGAAGACTCCAAAATGCCCCTGGGTAGGTAGAGTGGGAGGCAGACAGGCTAGCCCAGAGCAGATACCCAGGGCTCACCCTAGAGGTCATTTGTATTTCGAGACAGGGTCTCTCTATGTGGGCCCGGCTGGCAGGGGACTCAGGGTTCTCCTGCTTCGGCCCCCTTCGCGTTAGCCTCCCGACTACAGCCCTGTGTGGCCACGCCAAGCGGGCCCAGTAGACTTGGAGGATGCACCAGTCACCAAGAGGCTGAGATTGATAGTGGAAGAGCCTGGCTCTCCTGTCTCCCACTTAGGGAACACACACTCACCAGCTGGCATGCTCAGCACAGGCATCCTACATTCCTACCTCAGGGGAATGGCCCCAGGCCAAAATGATATTCTTGGCCAGCGCAGTCCCAGGGCAGGGGTGGGGGCGGGGAGGGGGGCTCCTTGAAAGGAAAGTGACAGCCACACAGGGAAAGAATCACTGGACCACAGGATGCTCTGCGGCATTTATCACGGTTGTTCTCAACCTGTGGGACGTGACCCCCTGAGCATTGCATATCAGATTTCCTGCATATCAGATATTTACATTATGATTCAGACAGTAGCAAAATTACAGGTATGGAGTAGCAACAAAATAATCCTATGGCTTGGTGTGTGTGTGTGGGAGGGGGATCACCACATCATGAGGAACTGAGTTAAAGGATCGCAGCATTGGGAAGGTTGAGAGCCACCACTCTATCAGCTAAGGAGGCCGCAGTGGGTTCCTGTGGCTACTGGAAGAAATCATCCTGCCACTTGTGACTTACCCACATGGAAGTTCACGCTTCCATGGCTCCGGAGGCCAAAGGCTATAGTCACCTTGTGGGTCAAAATCAAGATACAGGCTGGCTACATCCTGCTGCAAGCCCCGCGTGAGAACCTCTCGGCCTCTTTCGCCTCAAGTGACTCTAGGTATGCCATGGTTTGGGCAACATGAGCCATCCCTGCCTCTGTGGTCACAGTGCCTTCTGGTCCGTCTGCCATCTCCTTGTGCCTTCCTCATATGAGGACACTTTTGGTGCATTTACACTCCACAGGGGTCATCAAGGTCTTGAGATACCACCTCGAGATCCTTAATGGGATTACAGCTTTGAAGGACTAGAATATGGACACTTGGGGCTTTATTATTACACTACCCCCAAAGGGTACTTCTAGAGAGGAGAAACTGAGGCACACACACACAGTATAGGTGACACAGAATTAGATCCTCTTTGGAAATGGAAGCTTGGAGTTGGAATCCCCAGATCCAGTTCTGTGCCACTAACTACTGTCCCCACATGACTCATGCATGAGTTGAGGCCCAGGACAGGCAGGGCCAGTTCTGTCTTTACACATCTTGGTGTCCAGAGCCAGGGTCCTTCTGGACCTCCTGACTCCTCTTTCCTGCCCCCACGTTCCCCCTGGCGCCGCGTGGGAGGCCCTGGCTTCGAGACAGAGGGGTCTGACCTCGCAGCAAGAGCTCTGCTTTTCCTGTCTCTGTGTGAGAGAGAAGCGTCTCTCTCCAGCACGGGCTGCTCAGCCCCACAGTGGGGGAGGCTGGGAGGCTGTAAATCCCTGCCCGCCCACGGAAACAGCTGGGGCCTGGGCACATCCTGTGGACTTAACTCCTTCCAGGCTTGTGGACTCTCCCTTTGGGCTGAGCTTGGAGGAGGCAGAGGTTTCTTCGGGGCCAAGCAGGGTTTCTACTGCTGTCTGCTTATTGAGGGGACTTGAGACTGACCCCCCTGCCCCAAAGTCAGGAAGGGTTAGGCTAGTTAACTCTTGGTGTGGCTGGCAAAGACCGCGCAGGATGAGTGTGGCCTGGGGCGCAGGAGCCATTGCCAGCACCCAGGAGGCCCATTGTGCTGAGCCAGACTATCCGGGGTTCTGGGATAAATCCTGGAGCAGCTGGCCATGCCGGGCAGGCGGGCGCGCACACACCTGGCCCCGGGCAGGGCTGCTGACCGCAGGCTGCTTGCATAGCCGTCGCCTAGCGGGATGCAAGCCATCCAGGGAGCAGGGGCTGTGTTTGTTTTTCTCTATAAATGGCTCAGTGGACACGGACAGAGTTTCCTGCTCTCCCAAAGAATTTCTCCTCTCCTTTTCTCCCTCTCTCCTCCATCCCTTCTTTTCTCATCCTATAACCCAGGCTGGCTTGAGATGCTGAGTTCTCCTGCCTCTGCCTGCCGACTGCTGGGACCGCAGGTGTGCAGTACTAAGACGACTTTAATATGAAGTGGCTTTCCCCACCTAGTGCTGAGGATCAAACGCAGAGCATTGCATGTGCTGGGCACGTACTCTGCTACATTGCTACATGCTCTGCTCTTTGCTCCCTTTTCTGCATCTTCTTTCAAACATTTTTTTAAATTAAGTAACTTATTTTTGTTTGTATGCATATGGGCAAAAGCATGCCATGGTGTGTGTGTGTGTGTGTGTGTGTGTGTGTGTGTGTGTGTGTGAAGACAACCTTCAAGAGGTGGTTTCCTCCTCTGCCATATGGGTTCCTGGGATCATGCTCAGGTCATCAAGCTTGGCACCAAGCTCCTTTACCTGCTGAGCCTTCTTGCCAGCCCTTTTGGCCTCTTCTGACATCATATTTATATGATGCTGTTATTGGCTGCCTGCCACTCGAAGATGCCCAGTAGAGGGATGGGAAACTCTCAGGTGGTCACCTGGACCCCATGTTCTGACTTCTGTTCCTGCCCCCTCCTGTTGGCTGTGTATCTTCTAGGGTGCCTTCAACATCTTAAAGCCTTCACCCAGGCTGATTCTCCAGCCCCATAAAGATAACTAATGATAGCATTTAATTGAATGTTACCTGTGGGTTAGAGCTGTTGGGGAGCTGGTATGAGTTACTAAGTAGTTAATTAGAAAAGGATAGCAAAGGAAGGGCTGGACTGTGAAGAGAGGAGAGGCGAGGGCCCCTGGGTAACTGCAGACATGTTGGCCAAAGACTGCAGAACAGATCCTGGCGTGTCTGGCCATGGTAGGGTAAGAGGGAGGTACCAAGAGCTGCAGCTTAGGGAAGTATGAGTCGAGGGACTCAGTTACAGCACTTCACAGGTGGACTGGGCATGATGAGCCTGGTGGGCCAGGCCTGGTCCTGGTGGGCTATGATCTGCTTGTCCCTCAAGCCACAGCAGGAACACAATGGCTCTAGAGAGCCCTCTCTGGATCAGACAGCCGGTGCCAGGCTGCCCGGCAGGACAAGGAGCCCTTGTATAGGCTCGAGCATCAGATACTGCTCCACCTCCCTGGCCCTGGGGGGTTGGGGGATGGCAGTGGTCGGAAGTTCAGATCCCGAGGAGGAGGCTGCAAGCTCACACTGCAGGGCTTCTGCTGGAACTGGGGTCACCTGAAGGTCTCCAGGGAGCCAGGATGGAGCTGGGAACAAGCTCTGGTTGCTGGAGCCTGGGGTTGGAGTGGATGTGGGTGGGTGTGGGTTTGTGGCCTTCCTTGAACAGAAATGTTAAAGTTTCTAGATAGCTTTTCCTTTGATCCTCATAAAAAACCCTTGGAGATGAGTGCCCAGGATGATTAATTAGCCACACTCCACAGGTGGGAAAACAGCCAGAGAAGAGAAGCTGTTACTAGGGCTATCTAGAGACAGGAAAAGGATGTGGGTGTGGGGCTGAGAGGTGGGTAGAGAGCAGTTTGCTAGAGGATCTTTATGTTCGGAAGCCCAAGGCCGTCTGGTGGGGAGGGGCGGGGAGGGGGGGGGCGGACCAGGATCCTATCGACTGTGAAAGTCAGATCCGCTCATGGGTCCCCTTCTTCCTCAGCCTCCCCATCCACCCATGGCAGTCCCCTGGGAGCCCAGGCCAAGCCTGCAACATTCCAGGGAAAGGAGGTGCTGAAAAGCTGGTCCAGGAAAGCTCAAGGGCCACTGGGACAGCCCAAATCTACTTAGCTTTTCCTTGAAATTCCACACACCCTGGGCGTTTGGCAGGATCCTGGAATGTGCTTGATCGGAACAATTTGTCTTTCATGGTCCATTTGCATCAATCAGCCCATTGTTTAATGTCTTTGCTGGGACCACTCTGGCTAGCTGAGGCCTCCCGGCGCTTGTGGGGGACGGGTTAGGAATCAGAGGGTGCATATGGGCAAGGGCGACCTCTGGTGGCCCAATCTGTAAACACCCAGGTTCCCTGGTTGAACATTTTTCCAACGTGACTCCTGTCTTCCCCCCCCCCCACCCCCATTCTGTTCCTAGGAGTCCTGGAAATGCGAGAGAAATACTTTGGGAGCTTAGAAGGCATTAATAACCCAGGTAGTTCAGTCACTTGATGAAAGCAGGGCTCTGCTGTGAGAAAAAAAAAAAAGACTGTCTACCTGTCCAAGCCTGCAATCCACGCCAGGATTGCCCGCAGTGGCTGGGCATCCTCTCTGGGCCTATGGATTTACTTATAAAATGAATGAGTGAATGTGGACTGGAGGGCAATATCGAACACTGCCAAATCCCTTTGATTTTGAATCTAAGTTTGAACCTAGAGTTTGAATTCTGGACCTGCTGTTTATCAGCAGAAGGCCAGCTGGTTGCGCCGATGAGTTTCTCCATCTTGTGAAATGAGGATAGTCGCGCCCTTAGTGCTTGTTACGTGTGGATTCTATGTTTGGGAATTAGTCTTCTTTGTTAACATTTCTTTGTAATCAATCAAATCAGTACTTGTGGAGCTCAGGGTCATCGGCCACAGGCAGATGATCGTCCAGGGCACAGATATGTTGAGGCTGCCGCATGAGGTGAATCTCTGGCCTCTAGCCTGTGAGTGTTGCTTTTTTAGAAGATTTACTTATTTACTTTTATGAGTATGAGTCTTTTGCCTGTGTATACACGTGTGCCTAGTGAGTGCCTGGTGCCTGCAGAGGTTAGAAGAAAGTGTCCCCCGCAACTGGAGTCACTATGTGGGTGCTGGGAATCCAACCGAGGTCTTCTGTAAGAGCACCAAGCACTACTAACAGCTGAGCCATCTGTCCAGCCCCAACAAGTGTTCTCTTAAGGTTTATATAGTGCTACTTATTTTTGGGGGGGCGGGTTATATTAATGCTCTTTGTTGGAGATCTTACTGTGCTTATCAAGCATAGCACAGCTATCCTCTCTGGGCTTCCTAAGTGCAAGAAGGCTGTGATGTATCTCATGGCGAAAATATGTGAGATAGACCATTTTCACGAAGGGATGCGTTACAGTGCTGTTGCCTATGAATTCAATGTTAATGGGCAGTATGTATGTACTCAACAAGGTGTCTTTAAGCAGAAATACCCCCAAACATGCTATGAATTGACTAACTGATAATCAGATTGTGTCCAGGGACGCCGAAGAACCAAACCCCAAGTTTCTCCTAGAGCAAGTGGTCTCTATGAGCTGATAGAGTGCTCAAGTGACTTTACAGACCATAATTTCTGCTTGAAACACCTATAGTCATTTCACAGCATGTCAACTATGGATTCACAGGCGCTACGGTTGTCGCTGTCCCACGATGTGTGTGTCACCGGCCTCCTGAAGTCTCTGACTCTCGTGGGGGCCTTAAGATCCCCATGTGCCAAGAAGAGGGATCCTCAAGCGTGTATACCCAGAGACACTTCAGCCCGGCTTCTCCACTCCTGCCTGGAGCCTCCTTCATGAACACTTAGTTCTCTGGGTTCTATTCAAAGGCCAGCACGGCTCTGGGTGACTCACAAAGGCTCTTTTCACTGACGTGACCTCATCAGATCCTCTCAACAATAGCAGGGTGGTGGCATCACGGCTCCCTTTCTATGGATGAGCCTGGAGTTCACTGAGGCTAAGTAAGCAGCCCAAGGTCACCCAGTATGTTGGCAGCGGAGTCAAATTCCACTGTCTTTCCACCATGAAGCATAAAGGCTCCGGAGGAGGTAAGAGCCAGATCTTGTTATTGACGCTTCGCGGTGAAGGAGTGCATTGAAGTCCCCAAGGAAATTGGCTGGGAGCAGGTGAGTGATAAATATCTTAGCACCCACTCTCCAGCCTCTGCCCCTGCTTGCGGCTCCTCCCTCCTCCCACCTTCCAGGACCTGCAATCCCCAGGGAAGCTCCGTGTTACCTGCTCATCATCCTAGTCACCTTCCTAAAAACCAGTTCGTTCTGATGGCCCAGCATCCCGAGAGCAGACAAGACGCTTTTGCCTACAGGAGGGTCCTGTCCATACTGCACACCTTCAGGCAGGGAAATCCACGATCAGAAGAGGGCAGATGCTCTGTCTGAGGAGGGTTGCCCTTTCTGGCTTTCAGAGAGTTGCTTCTTGTTATGTCTACACAGTCAAGGAAAATCCTGGTCTTTCTCAAGTCTGTTTGGCAAGGGTACCAATCCTGTGCATGAGGCCTCCATCCCCCCACCCCCACCACCCAGGTGACCTGATCACCACCCAAAACTCCATCTCCTATACCACCCAGCAGGGGTTATGATCCCAAGACATGAAAATTTTCCTTTCTTAACAGGCTCTTCGAGCTCCTGAGCCAGAGAAGCCCTGAGACAGGCATGGGCGGAGAACACTTCACTGTGGACACTCTACCTCACTGGCCTCCATTTTCTTCCATTTCATCAACTCTCCTAACGTTTCCTCCTGAGAAAGCTTCAGCCTCTGGGATATGGATGCCCTTCATTTCCGGATACCCTACATGCCCTGGCTCCCCTCCTTCCTCACTCAGGGGCTGTATTCTAGTGTGCTTCCCCACCCCCCCAGCTCATTCTTTTAAAAAACTATGACCAAATAAACATAGTTAAATTTACCTCTGATCACGGTGGCCTACACTTATAATCCCGACACTTGGGTAAATAAAGGCAGGAGGATTGTGAGTTCAAGGCCAGCCTTAGTTATCCAGCAGGGCTAACCTGGGCCATAGGAGGCCCTGTCTCAAAACTCAAAATAAATACATAAATAAATGAATAAGTATTCCCATGTTGATCATATCTAAGTGTCATGTCACTATTCACCCTGGGGTGTGCCGGTCATCAGTCTACGTGGATCTTCATCTGGCAAAAGTGTGAAGCAGCAGCGCTCCCACCCCCTACTCCCCACCCCCACTTCCCTACTCCCCACCCCCACTTCCCTACTCTCCACCCCCACCCCTACTTCCCACCCCCACCCCCTACTCCCCACCCTACCCTCTACCCCACCCCACCCCCTACTTCCCACCCCCACCCCCTACTCCCCACCCCCACTCCCTACTCTCCACCCCCACCCCTACTTCCCACCCCACCCCCTACTCCCCACCCTACCCTCTACCCCACCCCACCCCCTACTTCCCACCCCCACTCCCTACTCCCCACCCCCACTTCCCTACTCTCCACCCCCACCCCTACTTCCCACCCCCACCCCTACTCCCCACCCTACCCTCTACCCCACCCCACCCCTACTCCCCACCCCCACTTCCCTACTCTCCACCCCCACCCCTACTTCCCACCCCACTCCCTACTCCCCGCCCTACTCTCTACCCCTTTACTCTCCCCCCCCCACTTCCGCACCCCTACTCCCCACCCCCACCCCACCTCGAACTCCCCACTGCTCCTTTAAGCCCTGGGAGCCTCCTTCCAGGTTCTGTCTTCTGAATCTGACTACTCCAGGAGCTCTAGAACGGGACTGATGTAGCATTTGTCTCTTTGTCACTGGTTTCTCTTCTTCAGTAATATCAAAGGTCGCCCAGGCTGTAGCCTGGGTCAGAGTTTCCTCCCTTCTGCAGGTAGAACCCGATTCTGTTGTGTGCACACCCCATGTGTCGGTCTGTTCCTCTGTCATGACCTCCGGTGACTGTGAATGATGTGGCTACAAACAGGAGTGGGCAAATATATCTTCCAGATCCTGCTTTTCAATCTTCGTGTTGAGTTTTTGAGGCAGAGTCTCACCGTGTAGCCCAGCCTGGCCTCAGACTCACAATCCTCCTGCCTCTCCCTCCCAGAGTGTTGGGATTACAGGTGTGTAGCACCATGTCTGACTGTACTTCAAAGTCTTTTGGGTATATATCCAGAAGTGGAATTCCTATGCCATCTAATAAATTTATTTTTAATTAAAATTTTTTAGATTTGTTTATTTTATTTTCTGTGTATGAATGTTTACTTACATGGATGTATGTGTGTCATGTGTGTGCTCGCATCTGATGAGGTCAGAAGAAGGCGTCAGATCCCCTGGAACTGGAATTACATCTATAGACTCCCCCCCCCCCATGCAGATGCTGGGATCCGAACCAGGTCCTCTGCAAGCAGCCGATGCTTTCAGTGGCCGAGCTGTCCCTTCAGCCCCTGGTAGCTTTACTCTTCAGATCATGAGGCCCTGCCGGACCGTCGTCTGCAGAGCTATCCCATTTGGCCTCCCACCAATGATGCATCGGGCTCCAAATCCTCCACCTCCCGCCACACTCATCCCTCCCTCTGGGTTTGCTGGTGGCTGTCCTGATGAGTGGTGTGCAGTTTCTGTTTGCTTATGAGACGGCGTCTCCGTGTGGGCCAGGCTGGACTTTAACTAGCAACCAGTTTCCTGACTCTGTCTCCAGAGCGCTGGGGCCGCAGGTGTGGGTTTCCATACAGGCTGGCATGCAGTTTTGATTTGCATTTCTCTAATGGGTGGTGAAGGTGGACATTTTTTATGGCTTATTGACTATTTACATAGCTTCTCTGGGGAGATGTGTCTATTTAAATCCTTTAATCTGTGTGGGATGGCCCTCCCAAGTGACTGTCAAGCTATCTGCTCCATTTCACACTTAATGTAGGACCTCCTCCATATCCACCTTTGTTTTTACTTTTATTTATTTTGTGGTGTTAGGGAGCAAATTTGAGGCCTTATGCATTCTAGGCATGGGCTCTGCTACTGAGCTCTATCCCCAGCCTTAATTACCTTTTTAAATATCATTTTTATCATATTTTTAAGATGTTACTGCATTTCTCATTCTGTATTATTTACATATAAATGAATATTCATATGAGAGAATGCTCAGGCTGGCCTGGGACTTGCTATGTAGCCCAGGGGTGATCTCAAACTTGTAATTTGTAATTCTCCTGCCTCAGCCTCTTGGGATGATAGTCACATAGCACCATGCCCATTTTAATTTTATAATATTTGATAATGATGGCACATATGGTTGGGGTTTCCTTCCTAACTTAGACTGAAATCTAGTCGCCATTGTACTATCATTTGGAGGCAGGCCCTTTAAGAGCAGACTCGGGCATGGAGTCTCTGACTTTGAGGGTGATTTTTTTAAGGCCCTTTAAAAAGGGACTTTCAGCAGTGGTAGCACACACCTGGAATCTAAGCACTTGTGAAGCTGAGGCAGGAGGATAGCCTAGAGTTAGAACCCAGCCTGGGCTACACAAAGTGTTTGAGACCAGCTTGGTCTATGTGGTGTGTTTGAGGCCAGCCTGTGCTATATAACAAGAGCCTCCCCACTTTTTCTAAAGATTTTATAATAAGTAAATAGAGTAACATGTAAGGGGTCTCTTTCTTGCCTGTTTACTTCTGCTATGTGGGAAGGTAGCATGAAGCCCCTTGCCAGATACCAACACCTGATCTTGGAGTCCCTGGGCTCTAGACAGGGAACGAATGGGTCTCTATAGGTTACAGATTCCCCCATCCTGGCATTCTGTTTCAGCCATCCATGATGGACTAGGTGATGATGATGATGATGATGGTGATGATGGTGATGGTGATGATGATGATGGTGGTGATGATGGTGGTGATGGTGGTGATGATGATGGTGGTGATGATGGTGGTGATGGTGATGATGGTGGTGATGGTGATGATGGTGATGATGATGGTGGTGATGATGGTGGTGATGGTGGTGATGATGATGGTGGTGATGATGGTGGTGATGGTGATGATGGTGGTGATGGTGATGATGGTGATGATGGTGATGATGGTGATGATGGTGATGATAGTGATGGTGGTGATGATGGTGGTGATGGTGGTGATGGTGATGATGGTGATGATGGTGATTCCTTCACACTTGGCCTCTAATTCTCTCACCTTCCAATCCCTTTTTATATCTACATGAATCATAATGTCACCCGGCTTACAGTCCTTTGATGGGTGCCGTATAAATGCATGAAGGTCATGCTCCCTACTACCTGCTGTCACTTCTACATCCACTCTGAGCTACACCATCACCTTCTGCTGGTCCACAGACTGGCCCTTCGCATCCTAGCAAGAACAAACTACTTGGAATCTCCTCGCTCATTCCTTCCTTTTCATGTCCCTTTGCTGTTTGCTCTGTTCTTGGGTCTGCAATGCCTTCTCTCTGGTTGCCCGACAAGCTCTTGCATGTCCTATATAACCTCGCTTAGGGACATGCCCTCTCGGAGATAATTTGTCACCTTTCCCCCGTCTGCTCTTGATCAAATCTAGGGCTTTGCACATGCTAGGCCGGTGTGATACACTGAGATATATCTCAAGAAACTTTACTTGAGATAAAGTCTCATCTTGTAGCCCAGGCTAGCCCAGAACTTAAGATCTCCTGGTCTCCTGAGTTCTGGGATTACAGAGGTGCGCTACTGTGGCTGGCTACATCTTCCTTCTTCACAGGCAGGAAAGCACGGCTGTTATTATGTGTGTCACAAATGTTTGGGGGGTAACTTTCAGGTTCACGTAACAACGAAATAGAAGTTAGTTTCTCTCTAGATTTTGGTATGAATCATAAAGAAGTCACACGTTTCAGGCTCAAGGAGGGGATAGGAGATGTGTTTCAGTTCCCAGTCTGAACCCCTGAACAGTTCTGCGGTAGTCATATCAGGAAGTGTGAATGTTGGTGGGAGAGAAATGTCATTTTGACACAGGATGTGGAACTTTGGGCTCCCTGGACTCCACTAGTCACTTTGAAACCTCTATAATATATTGAAATTAATGTAATCCTGAAACATAATATATTGACATCTTTACTGAAAGATATCCATATTGAAAAATATATCTTTCAGTAGTGCCAAAACAGCATGAATTTTCTTCAACTGGCTTTGGCTCTCCTGAGCAGTTAGAACGAGGTCCACTTTCTCCCAGCTCCACGCTGCCCTCTAGTGTCAACTAGAGGTATAGCCGTCCTTTGGTTTTCTCAGCAGCGTCTTGGCTATGTCCAGAGAAGAACAAGGCTAGTGTGTATGTGTGTGTGTGTGTGTGTGTGTGTGTGTGTGTGTTTTTTTTTTTTTTTTTTTTTGTTGTGTTGTGTGTGTGTGTGTGTGTCTGTGTCTGTGTGTGTGTCCATGTCCAGTACACCACAATCAAAGTCTCTAAGTCCTTGGAGACATCTGCTGCACACATTAATGGTGTCCTCTTTCCCGTGCATCCTTGACATCTCTGAGCCCTCTGGAACTGGAGTGTGTAAGAGATTATGGCTCTCAAAAGTGTGGTGCATGACTGGTTATAGGTTTCAGAGGTTCCCAAAGAAAGCTCTATCTTTTCCCTGAAAAGCTGAGAACAGCACACTCGGTTAGCGCTTTGAGGGAACTCCTGGGTGGGCCCCGAGGAAGACCTCAATTTAAGGAAGATGAACACTGTCAGAGCTGCTGGACAGGGGTTACAGATGCTGACAGGTCCATCCTGAGGCTGCATTTGTTGCTTTCCAAGCCTACCTTCCCTGGTGTTGATCTGGAGGAGCTCACTGGGAACAAGGAATGCATGCAGAACGCTCAGGGAGGGTAAGAGCAGAGACTGGAAACACATCTGCTTGTTTATCCCCTGGGTGGGGCAGGAGGAGGAGGGATCGGAATCGGAGATGGAACAGTCGTGATGTGGCCAGTTACCGGGAAGTTTCCATAGAGGTTACTCACATATTCTGTGGCATGGACACACAGAGTCCTTCCGTGTTCCCTCCGGCAGCAAGGAGGACTTCATCTCCTTCTCCAGGAACTTCAGCGTCTAGATACTCGCAGAGGAGAACAGAAATAAAGATAAAACAACAACCACAACCACATCCACAACAACATCACATCTCCACAATCAGACGCTTCATCCGCTACCTTTGGGGTATTTTATTAAAACTGCAAGATCCCCAGAGCTCACTAGCCGTGGACAAGCCTATTCAGAATAACTTGGACTGAAAACAATTCCTTGGGGCCAGCAAGATGGCTCAGCAGGCAAAAAGCTAGTGGACAACCCCGGCTACCTGAGTTCAATCTCTGGGACCCACGTGGCAGAGGGAGAGAACCAATGCTTACAATTTTCCTCTGACCTCCACTCAGAGGCAGTGGTGACGAGTGTGTGTGTGTGTGTGTGTGTGTGTGTGTGTGTGTGTCATGTAAAATTTAAAAATGCCTTGGTTGATTTTTATTAATGATGGACACTTTTCAGGACTAAAAATTGCACTTTATTTTTCTTGATTATCTTGTATGTCTATCTATCTATCTATCTATCTATCTATCTATCTATCTATCTATCTAATCTATCTATCAGCTAAGGTATAAGAAACACTTTCCTGATTCATCTAGGACATAGATAAGAAAAACCAGCATCTGGTCAGGCAGTGGTGGTGCACGCTTTTAATCCCAGCACTCAGGAGGCAGAGGCAGGTGGATCTCTGTGAGTTCGAGGCCAGCCTGGTCTACAGAGTGAGATCCAGGACAGGAACCAAAACTATACAAGAGAAATCCTGTCTCAAAAAAAAAAAGAGAGAGAAAGAGAAAGAAAGAAGAAAGAAAGAAAGAAAGAAAGAAAGAAAGAAAGAAAGAAAGAAAGAAAGAAAGAAAGGGAGGAAGGAAGGAAGGAAGAAAAGAAAAGAAAAACCAGCTCTCTTCCCAGTGAGTGTTGGCGAGGAAAAGTACCCAATCAATCCCAGGGTAGGGGTGACTCCTATCTCACTTTGGTTCCACTGCATTGATTCAAGGTAAGGCGCTGGTGGTTTAACCACGGTTGCCCTGGCACCTTCTGTCAG
Organism: Peromyscus leucopus; assembly: GCF_004664715.2. Lineage (NCBI taxonomy): Eukaryota > Metazoa > Chordata > Mammalia > Rodentia > Cricetidae > Peromyscus > Peromyscus leucopus. The sequence goes on along the minus strand of NC_051076.1, from coordinate 53,172,951 downwards.
TAGAAAAGGCCAGCAGTGCAGCCCAGGTCCTAAGAGGCCACACTGTGAGAAACACTGTCGTAGATTCTTCACAGGATGGCCTCGATGAGGAAGAAACTGGCCGTCTCAAAATGGCCAACACCACCTCCATGGTCAGCACTGAGGCTGGGAGAATTAATTATGCCCTCCAGTCTTAGTCCTGCCCCTACCGCGACCACTCTGGGTGCCCTTCTGCCTGCAGGACGGCGCCCCCTGCTGGACGGCCCACACACTTGCAAGCAGGCCTTCGCTTTACGAATTCTGCTCCTGAGCCTCAAGGAGAGAAGAGGTGGGAATCTGTGTTGAGGAGGAGATGAAAGGGGGCGTGGGGGGTCCTCTTTCTTCTACAGAAGAAAGTGTAGCAGCTGCCCCTGCATGGAAAGAGTGGGGCCCCATGGAAGCCCACCTTCAAAAGGAAGGTGGAAGACGTTATTCTTCCTGGCCGGAGTCTTGAAGGTCTTTATTAGACCTGTTAACCAAAGGAGTATCTCCTTGGTCAGTCACTTGCCCAGGTGCTCAAACCAGGCACATGTGGTTGAGCAGAGAGGAGAGGCATTGGGTTTGGAGGGGAATGGAGAGTGGGTGCCGGGAGGAGGCCGAGTGGCCGGCAGGCACACAGGCAGGCCCTTTGCTTGTACTGGTGCCTACTCCTCCCCCCCCCATGCCTGGTCCTAGCCTCCCCGTGGGACAGAGAGGGCGTGGTCATTGTTTAGGAGCTAAGTCTGATAGCAGCAAAGGCCCAGGTCCCCAGCTGTTGTTTCTTTGTGTGTCTGAGGACACTGTTGGAGGTCATCACCTGTGTCAAGGACAGAGCAGAGTGGAGGCTGCCCCTCCCCGTGGGAGGAGACAGCTGGTACCAAAAGCCTGGGCAGGGTAGCTCCCCAGCCAGCCTTCTGTCTTAGCTGTGAGCCCCTGACCTTGCTTCAGGATCCTCAGGAAAGGCCCAGATCCATTCTGGGCTGGGAAGAGTCCCCTCGCCCTTTCTCTGCTCAGGAAGTCACCTCTCAGAGCTAGCCACGTAGTGAGCCTTTGTTGAGCACCTACTACGTGTGTCCCTGAGGGGAGAGGCTACAAAAGATTGGGGCCTGGGGTCCACACTCTATCAGTATGGGGGTGAAGTGTGGGAAAGAGGGGCACCAGGGACGGCAGGGCCAGGAGGAGCGGCACCCAATACAGTCGGGGGTGGCTGGGCCACTGAAGCCTGGAGGAAGACTGGAGGGAAAGGATCCCTTGAAGGGAGTGCCACTGCCCGTGACTGAAGCCGGGGAAGCCATGAGGAGTGTGAACCAATTCCATAGCTGCATCGTGTCTTTTCAGGAGCTGGAAAGGCTCTGGCAGAAGCCAGGTTAGCTGCGAGGAAGCGGCGGCGGTGGTGAAGCTGGCTATGGCCCAAACAGAACTGGTGACATGGTCTATGCAGATCTGACACCTGGAGGGGGAGCCAGGCAGGCCCTAGGGCTCAGCTGGCTGTGGGGAGCACCTTCCTGTGACCCTGAGCACAGAGGGAACAGGTTAGGAGACACGGTACTCGGACTGGAGCTCGTGGGTGCTTGCGAATGCCTGAGTGAGGGGGATGGTCAGTGAAAGGCCTTGGACGGGGTTCAAGAGGGACACTGAGACAGATTGTTTATTAGAAGAGTTATTAATGTCTTGAATAGATAGACAATAGCGTGGCAGGGGTCTCTAAGAAGTGTTCAACCCCAGCGCCAGGGAGAGACAGCATGGCTGGAACTCTGAAGAGGAAATCAGGGTCCATGCAGTAGAAGTGGGCCTCTCTTTTTATACCTTCCTCAAGATGGGGTGCTGGTACAGGTTTTATAGCTTTTTAAAGATGGGGTGGTGGTACAGGTTTCGAAGTATAAGTTTGCAGCCAGCTCTTTGATTCTCAGGCAGGAGGCTGGGAAGGGAGCAGGATGTGTGGCCATCAATACCTTCTTTGATAGAAACTCACTTGCCTGGGTAAGACCTTGGTACTTGGAATCTATTAGGTAGAGATTCACTGATGTCCCAGCAGTGCCTACCTGTCTCTATCTATACAGGGGAAAGACAGCTGCGGATACCGTGGTCTAAGCAGCAGCTGGATTCTAACTCTCTCTCTCTCTCTCTCTCTCTCTCTCTCTCTCTCTCTCTCTCTCTCTCTTTCTCCTTCCTTCTTTTTAAAATTGTGTCTATTTGTTTTGTTTTGTTTTCGGAGACAGGGTTTCTCTACGTAGCCCTGGCTGTCCTAGAACCCACTCTGTAGACCAGGCTGGCCTCGAACTCAGAGATCCGCCTGCCTCTGCCTTGCCAGTTCTGGGATTAAGGCCATGCACCACCACACCCAGCTCTAACATTACATTCTTATAGTCAGGAGGCTCCCCATGTAAACACTGGTCAGGTGGCATGGCCTGGGAGGGGACATTATCCCCATTACCTTGCTCTTGGCTTCCTAGTCCCAGGACAAAGCTCCTTCTGATGACAAACGGGACAATCATTTCTGTTCCTCTTGGATTGTTGCGTGGAGGAAGGAGTGTGGAAGCAGAAGAAAGGCGTCAGAGGTCCTGGGCAGGGACCCTCTGGAGGCCCAGGCGTGACTTTGCTGGGCTGCTCAGTACCTGGTACTTACAGAATCCCGAGAGGGCAGCTGAATGAACAAGTCATAGCTGCAAAGTGGGGTGCCTGGGGACCGACATAGTTCTCTGGGAACTGGAGGGTAGTGTGGGGAGGATGGATCAGCAGAGCAGCTACTCTGTCTGTACCCACACCTACGACCTGCTTTGGGGCAAGCTCAGGCCACACTTGGACATTTTTGTCCTGTGTTGTGTCTGCCCAGAAGGGGATCTTTGAGTGGTTCTCACAGGAGTCTCAGACCAGCGACACCACTGTGACCCGGCTAAAAACACACATTTCTGGACCTGCCTCAGCCCGCTGAAGCAGAAACTTGAGGTTAGGGACCAGAACTTGGCTGTAACGAGCCTTCTGGGACATTCTGAGATATCACAGTTTAGAAAACCACTGGCTGCGCATGGTCGCACGCTTTATCCAGCACTGGAGCAGAGCATGGGTCTGAGCCACCTGGGCTACAATGAGTTCCAGGAAAGCACAAAGCACACAGAGAAACCTCGAAAAAAAAAAAAAAAAAAAAAAAAAAAAAAAAAAAAAAAACTGGCTAGCATGGGCTAGCATGGGCTAGCATGAGCTCGCTCTGCTACACACCACGTGGAATGCTGCAGGCTCAGTTAAAAAGTAAAGACGCTGTCACCAGCCCCTTGAGACAGCTTTCCCAGAGGAAAGGGAGACTGGGCACACCTGAAAGCTAGGGTACATAATGCCTAGAATCGGGTGAGCTGTGCAGAAGGAGACCTAGGAGAGCTGAGGCAGGCAGGTCTGGGAGGGAGGGGTGCCTCTCTCTACAGTGTGTGGGTGCAGGAGGGGCAGAGGGAGAAACAGCCCTGCTCTGGAGGCCTGAGGGTTCTAAGGCACAGAAACTATAGCGGCTGGGTTTCTACAGAGTAGTGTCCAATGGTCAGGGCAGGGTTCAGGACAGGCTGGGGGTTGCCTAGGAGAGGCCTGGCAGCTGGAGTCACCAGGCTGGGGGAGGTGGTATCCTGGGCACAGGCCGTGGTCAGGGTGAGGCAGCCTTAGGAGAGCCCGCGCTGGCCTGGTGGCCCAGTTCCCAGCTCCACTGACTGTTCGTGCGCCAGTCTAAAAAGCATTTGTTTATGAAGGGTGGGGCCTACACCTGGTTTGCTAGCTCTCTCCATCCCCAGGCCCCACACCCCTTCCCCGTGCCCCACAGGGGCAGCCCCGAACCCTACCTACTTATTATGGGGATTTCTGGCCAGGCAGCCTGTTCTGCAGGGACCTGCCAAGGCATGGCCCAGCCCTAGGCTCAAAGCCGAAGAAGGGCCCAGATGGCAGCGTGCAGGCAGCCCGGGGTGAAGGTGCCCCTTGTCTGTCTGTCACAGCACATGGCTGGAGGCAGGCAGGCGGCAGAGAGGCAGGGGTAGATTTAGTGGAGAAGGAGCAAGGCTGAGCTCAAGGAGCAGGGAGCTGGACGGAAAAGTGAGACAACAGGTTTGGGCGGCAGCAGCCGGTGTGGGAGGAAGTCCGGGGCGTGGGAGATAGCAGAGAGCACAGTGCAGTGTGAGAAATGCATCCGAGCCCGTGGTGGCCCCACCCGGCCGCCGCTGGAGCCTGCTGGAGCGGGAAGGCCTGCACCCTCCTCCCGCGCACGCGCACTCGGTGGGCCTTTTCCTTGGCTTCCTCTTATTCCCTCTCTGCCAGCTTAGGCACCCCTGGGGCACAGAGAAAAGCGTCTCCCTCTTGGAGTCTTAGGGCTGAGGACAGAGGCCGTCGACTACTTCTGAATCTAGAGACACTGACAGACCTCTGATAAGGACCCCTAATTCAAAGCGGCACTTGGTTTCTTAGGGATCTTTGGGTCCCCCGAGACGGATCCGTTCAAATTTACAGTAGAAAAACCTGAAGTTGAGAAGACTGAAGAAATAAACATTAAGTGGTTTACTGAGCAGTTCATGTATGCCAGGCTGTCACCAGAGACCGAGGTATGGTTCCGGACTTGGCCTCATCCTTGCTGTGGGGCACTGAGTGAGTTGACTTCCAACTGTGAGCTCTGTTTCCTCATCAGTGGGATGAATAATAACGCCCTGCTCAAAGGGATTCTGAGACTCCAGTGAGAACACACTGAAGGGCCTTGAAGTTGCTCAGCGGCAGAGTACTTGCCTCGCAGGCTCTGGGTTCAAACCCCTGCACCACCGAAACCAGAGTACACTAAGAACTTCACATCGGCCAAGCCCTTGCCTCACGCCAGACCTTCGCAAAGCCCTTTGTGCACATTACCTCACCAAAGCCCCACAGCAATCCTCTGAGGTAGACACTATTATTATCTCCATTTTATAGATGAGGAAATGGAATCTCCCAAGGGTCAAACTGCTCAAGTTACACCAGATCAGATTTGCTGGGAGTGAGGCCATCGTCTGTCTCCAAGCTTGAGTGTTGACTCACTCCGCCAGGCTCTGTCTCCGATGACACAGGCCTTCCTGACACAAGCTGATGATCTGCGGCAGCGGCGTAAAAACTGAGGAGTGACAGCTTTTCTTTGTTCTGGCAACTCTCTCTCCCTCCGACTTCCGCCCTCCCCACCTTGGGGTCTGCTGTGGACACCTGGTCCCGGAGCAAGGGTAGATAGGCTCGGCGTGGAGCAGAGTGGGCATGGAGAGGGGCTTGGGCTTGGCTGCCACTGAAGCACGGTCCCTGAGCAGTGTGGGAGGGCACGTGAACCGACTTTGTCATTGGCTAATTTGGCTTCTTCTGCTTTCCAAACAATGCCAGGGCCGCTGGGGCTGGCTGACAGGTGTCTGCCCCTGAAATGGCTGACTCTACTACCCATGGTCTTGTAAGGCTTAACTCTCCTGGCCTGATACTGCTTTTCCTCCCATAGGCTATGGCCTTTCTAGCCCCAGGAGAGACAATAATGACTTTGGGAGCCAGCGTGGCCAAAGGCTGGACACGCATCACCCAGGCCTTCTAATTCACCACTCCCATCCAGTCTTTCTCCTAGTCTTGCCCCAACCCCTGTTTCCAGCCTAGAAAGCCCTGGAGACTCCCCGCACCCCTCTTCCCTCCCTCCTTCCAGCCCAAACTGCCCTCGAATTCACAGCAATCCTCCTGCCTCGGTGTCCCCCGTGCTGGGATTACAGACATGCGCCTTCATGACCCACTTCTGTTCTGTTAATTCCTCATTGGGTGGAGGGCTGAGTTCTGATCGTAAGGGCCACACAACTTCTATCAGCAGTGCCTCAGATTTTTCCCCGGGACTTTTAAAAGAGGCTAAAGGAAGTCCATCAGGCTGTCCCAAGCAGGGGCTCCCCAGGAGGCAAAGAGGAGTCCCTTGGAAGCCAGCCCCTAAGGTCATGACACACCCCTAAGCCAGTTGACCAATGAGAAAGTCAAGGTTTTAAGAGAGCCCTGGGGAGCTAGTTTATTGGGCCTTGAACCTACATTTAGGTTTAGGTTCTGGAAGGTCGGTGTTAAGGTTGGGGATGATGCTGAGGTGGGGGTGGAAATGGGGGTGAGCTAAGCTGCTGATTCAGCAGAAAGTAGGAATGGGGGGAAGCTGGTGAGGCATTAGAATAAGAGCAGTTCTAGCATTTTCCACGTGCAAGTGGTCATCTCAGGAAACAGAGGCAGTGAGGATGGTGGGTGAGGATACGTGCAGCTGAGTGCATCCTTCAGCTCCCTCGGTCCCACCCTGGGCTGGAGAAGCCCCAGTGCCTGCAGGGCTTCGTGCATTAGGAGAAGGCTGTCTTCTCATTTGCTCAGTGGACAGCTATGGGCCTCAGCAGAGCCAAGGACAAAAATGGGGTGTGTTTGGATTAGACGGAAGTACGGAAGTGGAGTTAGTTAGTTAGACTAGTGCTGAAATTAGGGAAGCATCTGTGACAGAGGGACCGTGTGGTAGATCAGAACCGCTCGCCACATGGTCTCTCCTCTCCATGGTCTCCTGGACTGTAGTCTTCCTCCACTGACCTCCTGTCATGCCCCCAGCAGGAGAAAAGCACGCTTTCAGGAAGGGCAAGCCCAAGGGGGCTGTGTTTTTCACCAGGAAAGTGTCAGAGTCTGCCTTAAGACTGCCTTGCTTTGGGTACACTCTGCCTACCATAGCTCTTCTCACTGACCTTGCCGAGCCCACTGCTTTTCTGGCTGGCCCCAAGGGTACCTGACCATGAAGCTTGGGGCCCTGCAAGTCACTGGAGAGAGCCCGTTAAGTTCTTATTGTTGCTATCATGAGCCACCACAAGCTTAACCATTAAAAAACAACACGCGTTTTCTTATTGTCCTGAAGGGCCAATGTCCAAAAACCAGGCTCCCGAGGCTGGGAAATGGGGTGATTGCAGGCCTGCTTCCTTCTGGAGGCCAAGGGAGGCTTTTCCTTTCCTCTTCTCAGTCCCGGAAGCCACCTGTGATCCTTGGCTGGCACTCACTTCCTCTGCCTTGGAGGACAGTGTGTTGCATCTCGCTTCCTTGACCTGTGTTTCATTTACCACATTTCATGCCAACCCTGACTGAGCCTCATGCCTCAGCCTGAGAAGAGGCCCTGTGGTAACTCAGGAAAGCCTCCCATCCTTCACCACATCTGCCATGTCCCTTTGCCATCTAAAGCATCATATTTACGTTGCCATTCGGAGATGGGCGTGTTTGTGGGACCCTTATCCACGTGCCCCAGGAAGTTCTGCCTGGGGACTCTGGAGAGCTATGAGTGCTGCTTCTGGCTCCATGTCTGAGGAGAGGCCAGACACAGCCTGAGGGCTCTGGGATAGCCGCCCCTGTAGAGGCAGCATGGGAAGCGGGGGACTTGTTCCTGGACAGAGGTCAGCAGAAAGGATGGTGACCTTTACTGTAAGCTAGGGGACCGGTCAGGAGAAAAGTAACAGCGGGTACACTTGGTAAGGACAGCAATTGGTATAGCAGAGCAGCAACACTCAGGGATAGATAGACCCTTAGCTAGACAGAGAAAGACTCCTGCTGGGTATCACAGGGCCTACCTGTGGGTGGGCTCTGGAGGTCTCTGCACCTACTTTCCTGCTCAGAAAAATTGGAGCATGCGCAAGGACTACAGGGCACACCAGACTTCGTTTTGAAGGCTGCTTCTGAGTTCCATCAGGAGACAGACCCTAGAGAAGTCTGCGGGCCCGAGTGCAAAGCCAGAATTGGGGCAGAGTGCAAAGCCAAAGTTGGAATCATGAGTTGGGGTGGACCTGAGGGAGAGAGCTAGATGCTGGGAGCCACATGGGGTGGAGGGAACGCAAACAGAGGTAGAACACTGGGAATCAGCACAAGGGCTCCAGGCCCTGCTTTTCCCAAGACCCTGCACATGGCTTTGTATTTCCAGAGCAGAGGACGCCCTCCTGGGTGGTCTACATTGACAGTGACATGCCGTGAGCACATAGTCACCTAACTTTCCAGTTGTTTGGGTCTTCATTTGTGCTTCCATTTTGTATTTTGTCATATCTTTGCTTTCCTTTTCAAAAAGCAAGGTAATTCATGCACACAACTCATTTTCGGTGTGAGGTCTTAGAAGAAATTTATCGTGGGTGCTGGAGAGAGCTTGCTGTGCACTGAGTTTGACCCTTAGCGCGGACATCAGAAGCTGGGCACGTCACCCCAGCAGTGGGGAGGAAGACACAGGCTGGTCTCTGGAGTTCTCTGGCCAGGCAGCCTAGTTGAATCAATGGACCCCAGGTCCCAGTGAGAGACATCTCAAAAAAAATACAGCAGGCGTTTCTCAACGAATAGTACCCTAGGTTGGCTTCTGGCCTCCACATTTACCAGTACACCTCTGTAACACACATGTATGCAAGACACACACAACACACACACATGCACGCACGCACTCCAAATGTAAAAAAAAGAGATTCACAAAAATGCAAGGCAATAAGCCCCAGTGGACCCTTCTCCAAAGCTCCTAGATTCCTCTGCTGCAGCTGTTCTTTATGATTGACACCTGTCTGTTTTCTACTCCAGCCTCTCTACTTGGAATCCTATGCCCATGCCCCACAGCTTCTCAGACCCTGCCCTTTCTCCCTGGCAGCCATCCAGCAAGAGGCTTCCCAAACATGCCCTGTTAGAACAGGCTTGGAGTCATCTCTGCTGGGCAGAATATTAGCATCCTCAGCGCAGGTTATTTCTTCTTGGTGGGCACTGGGAATGCCCTGCCTTAGCTCACCCTTGCCCACCAACTCCCTCCCTCCCTGAGCCTGCTTCTGACCTCCCACAGGGGTCAATTCTCTGCCTGTCCTGCCTCGCCTGGGATCTTGGCCCACAAGATGACTGACTATAATAGCCACAGGATTAACATAGCAGGCATTGTCTTTCTCTGACTATAGGGTGGGTATTATGTGTTCATCAACAGTCCTAAAAATACTTGGTAAACAGGTGCAGCCCTGTGGTCCCAGGCTCCTGGGGTCAGTTAGCCTCTGATCGACATGAAGATTAAGCAGGGAAAAGACTGTTAGTCTCCTTGGGTTCAAGAAATGGAATGTGGGGTGCTTTTTGGAACCTGGGAAATGGGGACTCCTTAAAGCCCACCTGAAGAAGCCTATAGAATGTCTGCAGATCCTCAGGCTTCCAAGAGCATAAAGGTGGCCCTGCTGCCACTGTGGCTCAGCTGGGCCCCAGAAACATGCCCCCCAAATCCTGCAGGGAGCCTCTTATCTTTCACTGGCTCCAGAGTCACCAACAATTAGGTCTTGGGCTTTTGGAGGTTTTTGGAGCATGGGCTGGGACTGCATGTTCACAGGTCCTGGCAAGAGAGAAAATGTCAGTCTGCCACTCCCCAGTCTTTCATGGTTCCTAAGGCCTCCCAATGCCCAGATCTCCTTCATCCCTCTTCCTGTTCTCATCTCTGGGCAGCTCCACATCTGCTCTGGCCTTTTACTGTCTGCCTTCCCCCAGCGGAGTGCTGAGGCTGTGTGTGCTCCCGATGCATGCACACTGCTCTCCAAGCCTGTGTGCCCTGTGGTATACACTGCAGCACGTATCCACCCTGCGAGGTGTGTATGGTGGGAGGGGGTGGGAAGGAGGGGCAGCCGGAGGGACAGTGGCTGTTCTATTTTTACTGGCCAGTTGCCGGAGGCCACAGGTTTCATAGCCTGCCCTCAGCTCTGCCCCCACACTCTGCAGTCTGTGCTGAGGCTCAGGCCAGCCCGGCTCCACGAGGACTAAACTAGGTAAGTGTCTACAGCCCTCCCTGACTGTGGGCCTGGGCAAGCCTGGGGAGAGAGCTGGGATTTTGTTTAAAGGGGAAATAAGGTTTGGGAGATGGAGGATGTTTCTTGTTTGGGTAAGCAGGTTTGTCGGTAGAATACTCTCTAATACTCCTAGCCCTTTGTCCCATAAAATGGCACCTCTCCTGTAAGATGCTGTGGGAGGCGAAACCTGGAGGGACAGAAGTGCCCAGCATGCTCCTCAGGAGCCCGAGGCAGAGCCTAATGGACTATGCTCTCACGAGGGACTGCAGCCAGAGGCATGAAGGACCGTGCTCCCCGTGGGAGGGGTGGCGGCGGGGATCAGGGCGTCACGGCAGTGGGTCTGCATTTAGGGGGTGCCTGGGGAAGAGTGATAGTGACCAGCACCTGCAGTGGCAGGACGAGGAGATAGATGGCTGGCATGCAGGACTCTCAGGGGGCAGGTCCAGAGGCCCTGTTGGCCAAGGAGACCATCTTATTTCTTTGTCCTTTGTCTCTGACAGGCGCTCTTAGCTCTCTTTGCCCGTCTCAGCTGCACAGAACACGGGCAGGTAAAGACAGACGGCCAGTTCTCTCCTCTGCTTCTGGCTCTGAGTTGTAGAAGGAGTTGTTGGTGTCCTCTTGTGGGGGAGGCAGGTGCCAACAGCATTTGGGCTGAGGGCACAAAAGCCTGTGAGCACATAAGCTGGGAGAGTCGCCACACTGTGATGTTGGGAGGATTGGGGGGATGTGCTAAAGGCAGCCCCTACCCCAAGTTTGGAGGTCACAGACCCAAAGAAATTCTAACACTGGACTTCCTGGCCACGAGCTTGGGAATCCAGCTTGTTAACACCCGGCTCAGGAGTGTGGGGATGCCCTTGAACTAAGACCCAAGGTCAGGGGTGGAGAGCAACGGCAGAGCTTGACTCCAGTTAGATGTTCGTGTTCCTGTTAGGTGTGTCAAGAGGCCAGTTCCTTTCTCTACGCTGTCTCTCACCCAGGTCTACACACTCACACACACTCAGGCTTGGCGTGGAAAGCCGACAGCTTTTCCACTCTAGGGGCCTCAGGGCCCGGAAGGTGAGCCTTGAGTCAGGCCCCAGAGTCTGTTCCCTTCCCTCCAGTTCTGCCTTTTCTGTTATCTCCTGGTCTTCCACTTGTAGTACAGATGGAATTCAGCCCTCCAGTCTCCCTGCTATCTACATCCTGGCTTCTAATCAGGTCCCTGCTTGTCTCCCACAGAGCCTGTCAAGGGGTCCTGTCTGGTGGGTGTCAAAGCGCAGATCAGGGCCTCGTGCTTGATGGGAGACCCCTGGGCCTGGCGTTTGTCAGAGAGGCAGTTGGGGACTGCCTGGAGCTTGGCGGGAGGCCCAGGCTGGGCCCCAGCTGTGGGCCCCACCCTGGCGACAGCAGGCTTTCTGAGGGATTGAGGAAGGACAGACATGGCTGACTGCCCACCAGGGCGAAGCACATCCTGGGGAGACAGATGTGAGACCTACTCGGCTACGACTTGCATTCCCAGAGGCCCGACGGACGTGGGTGGGGTGGATCTTTGTCAGCCAGGGTTTCTTTTTGGACTTCCCAGGGTCTTCAGGAGAGCAGAGCCCTTGACCAGCAGCTGGGCATGGGATCTAATTTCAGCTAAGCATGTTGGGAATGCATGGATGGTTCCCACACCTCTTCCCCTGCACCCCACAGGGACAGCTGAGACTCCGGGGTCACCTCCCACCTAGCCTCACTCTCCCCACGACAGAAGCATAGGTGGAAAGCTCCCTAACAGGCTGAGATTCACGAGAGGGGGGCCAAGCATGGTTACTGGGCTTGGGGAGCGCGTTCTTTATGGGCACAAGAAGGGTGGCTATAGAAAAACATCATTGGGGGGCCCTTGCAAGGGTCCTGTAGTGCTCCAAACTAGGTTCACGAACCAAATATAAACATGGGCTTTGAATTCCACGCCTGCCCTCTCTCTAAACGCCATTCTGCCCACTCTTCACTGTCTCAGGCCGCCTGACCCACCCTCCACATTTGTCCCCAGCCTGGCGGCTCCCGCTTCCCTGGGCTTCCTCCCCGTCATTTCCTCTACTGTCCGTCTGCCTACTCCAGGATGCTCTATGTCAGGGCCCAGACAAGAGCGTGAATCAGGCTGGTAGGTTTTGCAACCTTCAGAGCCCCAGTGTGGCCTGGGCCCAGAGACGGCCTGTCAACGGCCTCGGACGGCTCCATGGCTGTGCCTTCTCAGAGGATGCCGGACTCCTATGCCATTATGCCTTAGTTACTGAACTTGATTTGCTTCCTAGTGAAATCTGGTTTGAATAAAAGGTCCAAGGGCTAAATATTAAGAAGCACAACACTTGGCTGGTGGCAGTGGTGCACACGCCTTTAATCCCAGCACTCGGGAGGCAGAGGCAGGCAGATCTCTGTGAGTTCCAGGCCATCCTGGACTACAGAGCGAGTTCCAGGACAGGCGCAAAGCTACACAGAGAAACCCTGTCTTGAAAAACCAAAAAAAAAAAAAAAAAAAAAAAAAAAGAAAGAAAAAAGAAAGAAGCACAACACTTATCTAAGCTCCAGTTCTGCAGAGAGGATAACTGGCCAAGAAAGAGTGAAGACACACTAGAATTTTTTTTTTTTTTATCTCCTGCCTTAACCTCTATGCAGGGCTTCTTGCCACCTACCCAGGGCTGCTAGGCACCTATTGAACGGCACCTCTGGAGCTGGGCCAAAAGGTACCTGGCTGCCAGCTTCACGTCAGCTTCCGTTCTGTCCTGCTTCTCCTGCACCTCCCCTGAGTCCTAATCCACAGGTGAGGTCTGAATTCAGCTGCGTGTTCGAGTCTCTCTCGATCAAGTCCCGTTCTTTACTTTCCAAACACACTGTCTACAGATTCCATTCTGTCTTGCAGCACAGTCAACGGTATTTTTCTGGAAATAGCCGTATGGAAGTGTGTTAGGTTTTGCAGGTCATAGGAGGATTTTGTCCGTGTCTTCTGTTTCGTCAGATGAGGTGTCCTGTGGAATCTGGCATGTTGACTACTTCCTGCCATCTGACTCCCCACCCCTACTAGGGGTTCACAGCCGAAGGCACATCTTTTCCACTAATGACTCCTCTGTATCCCTAGGTGCCGCCTTGATAACCATCATGCCGGAAGTGTAAGTTATCCCCATGCAGGGCTCCCGGGAGGCATGTCTCCCTTCACCACAGACTTCAGCCTGACAGTTGTGGACAGCCTGGTTCACCCACCCCTCCCCAAGCTACTCCCAGCAGCAGCTCCGGAGATAGGGATGGACCTTAGTGCCTGGTCCGCACTCACTGCTTCCCTGAGGTGTCCAGTTCTCTAAGCCCAGCAGAGCTCACTCCCAGGTCACCCTGGAGGACGCGTTTGGCCTGTGCTTCAGAGATGGCTAGTCAGTGCTGATCGATGAACTGGACACACTAAACTACCACATCATGTGGGCATGGCAGATCGATGCAGGCCCAGGGATAGAAGTTTTTGCTTTAACTGTGGCCTTCTATCAAAGCTTACGTGGCCTCCCACTTGATCCCCTACAACTATGAATGACCAACATCTCCCAGAAAGCAAGTCCAGTAGCCTAGAAGGTTGTTGGGTTTTCATACTCTTATGTTCTGAAACGCTGAAGTGGTCCCCCTGCCCTATGGCTGATGTCATTCAGACATGTCATCACCACCTGTGCCCTCCTCTCCAAGCAAATCTGCTTGGTTCTGTGGCTGCTCAGGTCATGTGTTTTGTTCCAACTCACTCTATGCTCTGCTCTTCCCTCCGGTCCTGCCTACGACGGATGCCTAAAGTGAGGTGAGTGATCTCAGGGTTTCTTAGTTCTTCAGACTGATGCAGGTGGGGTGGGCTTGAGAAGTCAGAGATTGGGTCAAAGCTAAGGTAGGAATGGGGGTGTCCGTGGCTGGGAAAACTCTCAGATGACGAGAAACTACGAGTGAAGGGAGTCGATGGTCCAGGGCACAGTGCCCCTCACAGACATTCATGTGACTGGGACCACAGGTCGGGGCGTGACTTTGTACCTTGCTGAGTGAAAGTGCCCCCTCGCTCTCTCAAAGCTCCTGCATCCATGGGGCATCATTCTGCCTATTGAAAAACTGATGCTGTGCGAAGCCACATCTGCAAGGTGAAGGCTATGACTGGACATTGAGGAAGGAGCGAAGCTGTGGCCTTAGGTTCCCCTCAGGACTGTGGTCACCCTGGTTCTGGACACCCTGTGGTCCAGATTTCTTCAGGCTGCTGAGACGCAGCCTGAATATGGCCCGAGGGTGGGGACGGAAGGAAAGGCGATGTGCTGACTCAAGCAGAGAGGTATCGTCACTGACTGAGGGAACACCTGGCCTGGATAGTCTCAGGAGAAGCAAATATACTATTTCCCACTGACCTATGAACTTGAGTTTTGCTGAGGCTCCTCCAAAGTGGGTCCCCAGAGACTGTTGGTTAGCAGAAGAGGCCATATACTTCCTGAGTGGTTGGGAAATAGGACTGTGAAAGGTCATTCCCCACGGTGTGTCTGGGTGGGTGAACCAGGGCCTGTAATGGCCACAGCAACCGGCCGTTTCTCTCATTACCTGGAGTGTGGGCTTCCAAAGACGAAAAGATAAGCCACTGTGAGCAGATCAGAAGCTGTGTGCTCAGTGTGCCAAAGCTCATCCATTGCCTCTCCCAGCCACGCCCACAAAACCTCATCACTTCTGCCCGACATGCTGCGGGGACAAACCACAGCTGTGCTCTCTCAGGGTGGATCATGCCTGAAACAGGCCAGTACTCCATGGGAGCAGCAAGGAGAAACCCAGGAGGGGCACAGGGCTCCTGTCCTCATCGTCCCATTAGTTAGCAGGGAGGTGGTTCTGTCACCTTCACCACACTGGGGGCCACTGCCACAGGGCTGGGACTTTACAAATTCTTTTCAACAAGTTCTTCCATGTGGCCCACGTTCTTCCATGGTGGCCCACAACATGTGAGCCTCCTGCCTCAGCCCCCAGAGTGCTGAGATTACACACATGACCCGCCATACCTGCCCCTGGAGGGAACTTACAAAGAGCTAGTAAAACATACCTATCTAGTCATCAAGAATTTGCCTGCAGCCCTGCGGTTGGTGGCTCACGCCTTTTATCCCAGCACTCGGGAGGCAGAGGCAGGTGGATCTCTGAATTCGAGGCCAGCCTGGTCTATAGATTGAGTTCTAGGGCAGCCAGAGTTACACAGAGAAACCCTGTCTCAACAAACAAACAAACAAACAAACAAAACAAACAAACATAATTTGTCTGCTCATTTTGATTAGAAGACAGCAGTGTTTTCATATCGTAGAAATTTATGTGGGTGACGGTGACTTATAAAGCATTTCGATGTCCACATAGACATGCTTCACTTATTTAGGAAACATGTAGCATATGTCTCTGGCAGGAAAGAACATCAAAATACAGCTTCATTATCACCTGGAGCGCTAAAACGTACGCCCGTTTTAGGCTTTTCACAAAGGTTGATTATCTGTGCCCTCATTTTATCTTGGTGGCGTTGTGAACTGAGTACAACTGTCAACATGCCCCTCTGCAGATGAGGAGGTACCTGTAAGGAGGCATGCTTGCAGACTCCTGCAGAATTCTGCCAGCCGCAGAGTGGGGGCTGGAAGGTGGGGCTTCAAGGAAGCTGCCTGCAGCCTTCTCTGAACTTGACTGGTTCAGTCCCTACGACGAGCTTGAAAAGCCCTAAAGTGAGCAGAGGATTCTGGGTAATGATGAAGCACCACAGCTGGTCCTGTGCTGGTCTGGACCAGAATTCCAGTTTTATAGCCTTTACCTTACCGCTGGTCTCTCCTTCTCATCCTCAGAGGAAATCCAAGATCACTGCCTCCCGCAAACTCATGCTGAAGGTGAGGCTGGTCCCATGGGAGATGGAGGGGCAGCCATGCAGGCTTGAAGGGGTGTGGAGGGCAGGGAGGGGAAGGAGGTGACCAAGCAAGGGTAAGGGAAGAAGCCTGGCCATTGCCAGAGCTGACTGGTGACCAGTGACTTGTATCCTGCTCCTCCTGGGGAGGGATTCCTAGGTGGAGGGAGAGGAAGGGACATGGTTCGTTTTGATGTTTCTCTCTTTGGAGCTCTGTGGGACAAAAGGACTAACAAGGAGGGAAGAGGGAGACTGTGTGGGTAAGCCAGCTCCGGGGCTCAGGAACGCCACTCGGTGTGACTTACGCACGGCTGGCAGCTACAGCACACATGGCCGGCACTGAGCCATGATGGCCTCAGACCTGCCGAGTCCAGAGGCTTTTTCCCCTCACTTGATGATGCTGGCTAGGGAATATGAGGAACCAGCCTTGGCTCAGCGGCTTTGTCCTTTCCAGAGCCTGATGCTAGCCAAGGCCAAGGAGTGCTGGGAGCAGGAACATGAGGAACGAGAGGCTGAGAAGGTGCGGTACCTCGCGGAGCGCATCCCCACACTGCAGACCCGAGGCCTGTCCCTCAGCGCCCTGCAGGTAAGCCTGGCCAGCTGGGAAGGACCCTCTGTGGGTCTTGAAGTAACACAGCTCTGTAACCTGCAAGGTGCCCACCCATGCCAATGTGATACCCGCATTTTATAGACTTGAGAGGGGGGTCCCAGAGGGGAGAATGAACTTACTGGGACTGGCTTCCCGTCAGTTGGTGCAATGGTCTGGCCTGGGGGATGGGCAGGATTTAGGCAGGCCCATTCCTCCAAAGAGTTGCCCCTCTGTTTAGAGATGAGTCTTTACTGTTTTTAATTAGTTAGGAGTTGCTTTAACGCCAGTGACTGAAGAGAATAGGCTAGATGCAAATACTTCCATGTATCTCCCATGGCAGTGGCTATTTTAATTTATTATTTTTGTTTAACATGTAGTTGTCAAATTTTCTACTATTAACTTATGTTACTTTTATGGTAAGAAAACTATTTTTGAAGAAAACAGCTATGAGCCTGGTGTAGAGGTGTGTTTGCAGTGCTCAGGAGAGAGAGGCTGGAGGATTGTGAACTAAAGCTTTTTTATTAAAACATTTGTATACACTGTATTTTGATCACATTTCCCTTTCCCCAGCTCTTCCCAGATTCTTCTTACCTCCCAGGCCACTCAACTTCATGTTATTTCTCTCTCTAATAAAAGAAATACAACAACAAAAAAATCAAAAATCAAAATCAAGAGGAAAAAATATCAAAAGTTGAAATAAAGAGGAAAGGAAGGAAGAAAAAAAGAAAGAAAGGAAGAAAAGAAAAAGAAAATCAAGAGTGTGGTGGTGCTCACTTTTAATCCCAGCACTCAGAGGCAGAGGCAGGCAGATCTGTGAATTCAAGGTCAGCCTGGTCTACAGAGAGAGCCAGGACAGAGCAACATACTGAGACCCTGTCTGGGGAGAGGGGGTGTGTTTTCAGGCCAGCCGGGGCTACATATTGACATGATCCAAAAAAAAAAAAAGTTACCATTAAAAAAAAAAGCTAGGAAAAGAAAGCACACACAGAGCAGAAAGGAGAGCCAAGGCGTATGCTCTGAGGTGTTCCTCTGAAGGAGTCTCAGCAGCTCCTGTTGGGTTACAGGGGGCCATAGCCACCAAGCACACTGAGTGTGGAGACAGAAAAGGGAGGCTGGAGCTGGCGGCCCCTCCCCGCTCCTCCACTCTCACGCCATCACTCTGCTCCCTCAGGACTTGTGCCGAGAGCTACATGCCAAGGTGGAGGTCGTGGATGAGGAGCGCTATGATATTGAGGCCAAATGCCTCCACAACACCAGGGAGGTAAGCCTAGGGAGGGCGAGGAGGAGGCTGGGCCTGTGCGGGGTGAGTAGGGTGGGCATCAGATGGACCACCTTTTTCTGTGGGGCCTTGGAGGCAGCCTCTCAGCATGAAGCTTTAGTTTTCCACGCTGGCACCACAGGCCGGCAGATGGGTGGGAAGGATAGTCACACAGGAAGAGAAGAGACTTCCTCCCCATCTGCCATGTGAGCTCCTCAGAAGTGCCTGTCTGCGCTCACCCACACAAGTAATCAGTTGTCCGGTAATGATATCTTACAGCTGTGAAGGGCTTTCATGTGTGTTGCAACCTTTGATCCTCCCTACATGCCTGTGGGTGACATGGGGACTATTACCCGACCCTGACAAATGAGGACACCGAGACCCACAAAGGCTAAGAACTTGCTTGGCTCGAGAGTCACAAAATGGGGGTCCCAGTCGGTACCCCACTCTCTGATTCCTACTCCTGTACTCGATACTCGGTGCTCCTTCAGGGTGGGGTGTGCGAGCATCAGGGCCAGCCAGTAGAGAAGAATGGGGGAAGGCGGGACTTCCTGTGCAGGCGGGCTGCTTCTGAGCATTCACCCATGGTGAGCAGGCACTTCCCTACCCATCTCCACTTGCCGGGATGCTGCTGTGTGATGTCATTAAGCTCCAGAGAACTCCCTCTTAGACCACACCCTGGGATTCCTAGGGTGTAGGATTTAGGTTTTTCTAGGTTCAGCTGCTTTGCAGGTCCCCTGGGCAGGGCCTGAGGAGCACAGCAAGGATGGAGGGACAGAAGAAAGCAGCTCACACTCCACACAAGGCTTCCAAATGTGAATGATGGCTGAATGGCTTTTCATTTATTTGAGCCTTGGTGAAGGGGAGCGGGGGAGGTTAACGACTGGGCTTAATCTGCAAAAGTTCGTGGTGACTGTTTGGAAAAGGATAGATAGGTGGTTCTGAGCGCTTCAGAGTGTCTAGCCTGGAGCCTGGGAGACTTGGGGGTTGGCTCTAGCTGGAAGCCCAGGAGTTGGATCCCCAGGAAGAGAGGTCCGGGTCTAGCGTCCCCTCCCCAGAGCCTTGCTCCTTCCCTCCTACAGATCAAGGACCTGAAGCTGAAGGTGCTGGACCTCCGTGGGAAGTTCAAGCGTCCACCCCTGCGCCGGGTCCGTGTCTCGGCTGACGCCATGCTCCGAGCCTTGCTGGGCTCCAAGCACAAGGTGTCCATGGACCTACGGGCCAACCTCAAGTCTGTGAAGAAAGAAGACACAGAGAAGGTGAGGGCCACTCTCCTCAGACACTTCCTCCTCCTGCCTACAGAGGCGCTCTAGTCAGTCTGTGCTCCAGAATGCTCTAGAACCCCCTACGAGGTCAGTGTCAGAGGAGGGATGACAGGCTGCTTCCGGTCTGAGGGGAAGACTGGGCAGGGGAAAGGCTGACGGAGGAATAAAGTAAAAACCTTGCTCCCAGTGTCAATGAGAGGGTGACCACTGCCCCAGTCACCACGGCTTCTTGTTGCGGCTGTAGGAACCTGAGTGTATAGAACTCGTTGGAGAACTGAGTTGGCTAGCAAACAACACCTTCAAGTGTGCTGGACTCACAGGCTAGGCCCAGAGCTGACAGGACTGTGTTCTCAAGCGTTGAGAGAGCAATCTCTGGTCTAGGAAGCCTGATAAAGATAAACAGGCTCGGCAGTCTGCTGACAAAAATGGAAACAGGTCAAACGAATCAGGGGACGCTCCTTGGAGGAGGTGACCCTGAGCTGCAGTATGTCACCCAGGAAGGTGTTGTGGGGTCTTGGAGGCGAGGCTGGCCTGTGATACACTGAAAACCAGCTCTGTGACCCCGCCACAGTCACCTAGAACCTCTCACCCACACAGCCTCATGCTCTCTGTGGAGCCTCAGCCTAGCCCGGGTCCCTGTCCGGCTAAGGCATCTTCCAGCAAATGCTGGGCAGGAGCATCAGGATTTCCTGTCCCAAGAAGAGGTGGATTTTCTTCCACCTGATGACTCTTGAGCTCAGGGGGCCTTTGTTGCCCCTCCAGCCTGGTGAGTTTCTGACGTGTTTGCGAACTGCCCACAGGAGCGGCCAGTAGAGGTGGGAGACTGGAGGAAGAATGTGGAGGCCATGTCTGGCATGGAAGGCCGCAAGAAGATGTTCGACGCTGCCAAGTCCCCGACCTCACAGTAGAGGTGCCTAGGGGTGTTTGTCTTTGAAGTCCCTCGGAGTCCCTAGGGCACTCGGGATAAGTAAGAGATGAGAGGCCAAGGCTTCATGCAGGAGAACTCTTGGGAGTCAGCTCTCTTGAGCGCAGGCCTACTCTATCTAGTCCCTTCAAACACGTGTCTGTATCAGGTCCCCTCACCTATAAAACTGGGGCTTGTACCAGATCGGTGGTCCTGGGACTGACAGCCTCCATCTGTTCCTAGTTGCACATGGTTGAACTGGACACTGTGGGTCTGGGGGACCCTAGAAATCCTGAGTCAAGCCAGAGTCTGAGAATACAAGGTTAGATGATTCCCGAGGTCCCTTCAGCTCTAACTCTCCAAGAATCTCAGGTCTTTGATACGCGATTTGATGACATCCTTTACTTGTATACCCTCAAAGAAGCACCCCAATCACTGTTGCCAGGGAGGACACCAGTTCAGAGAAGCTAAACCCCCCTCTAGAGAAATAGTTGGAGGAACAAAGAGGTGGAATTGGGCCATAAAAGCCTTGCCGTGAGAGCACAGAAAGGAGGTGTAATAGACAAGTCCACAGGCCTCCCAGGGCAGGCCAGGCTTTCTCCCCAGAGCAGATTTCAGCTAGTGATAGGAGAGGGTTCACAAATGAAGGGGAAGGGCTGAGGGTGCAAAGGTCAGCTGTGGGACCAAACCAGTCCTGGAAGATGACAGGGTAGGCTAGAGCCAAGGAGCTTGGGAAGGGTGTAGAGGGAGGGAACTCAGGTTGTGGGCGGAGCAGCTGAGGAGTCTCATGGGTGGTACAAGGGAGAAGCCCCAGGGACTGTGGGGGACGTGTGTGTCCATCAGTGGCGCCTCAACAGCACACATCACTAGGATCTATTTGATAGCGTCTCCACTCTGTCCTTACAGGTTGCCTTGCCGGATGGCACTCTGGGATCGTGCTTTGGGCCCCTTCCTCCAGCCCACTCACCTATCTTCCTGCCAATGCCTGGAGCATCCCTGCTTCACCTCCCCCCTCCCCCCCAGCCTACACGGCCACCTTTGGAGCCAGGATGAAATGGCGCACAGAGGAGCAGAGAGAAGCGAGTGGCGGAGAACTCAACCTACGAGGCACGCTGGTGTTACCCAGTCACACCGAGGGGCCACAGGCTGAGGAGGGAGGCAGAGAGAACACCTTCTCTACAGCCCCAGATCGCCACCCTCCATTTCTGTCGCTATCTGCAGTGTCCACCGGCATCACGACTCTTCATTAAAAAAATCCAGGTTCCTGGTGGTTTCTGTAGCTCTGTGGTTAGTGCTCAGAAGGGAGTGAGGAAAAGGAGTCTGTGCAGAGGGACTGAGTTAGGAGTCCAGAGTAGGAACGGAAGACTAAGGACTTGGTGGCTGTCTGCTAGTGTGCCCCCCAGGAATCTTTCTTCCAAGTCACAGTGACATCACACACTCTCACCATCCAGGAATCTCAGCTCACCAAAGCTGGGATCTCTGACAACAGACCATCCTATCCTAGGCACTAGGGGTCAGAGGGGCTTCCCATTTGTAGCGTACCCTGTCTGATTTCCCTAGCCGCCACAAACAAGGACTCTCTGGTGCCTTCTCCTGTACCTAACTGTAGTGGGCCAGGAGGGCCCTCTCTTCCGGTCTGCACTTTGACCTCCGAGGAGGGACATACTGCAGTTCTGTGTCTGGCCACCAGGGGACTCCTTCCCTCATCTCTGCCTGGCTGCTCAGGTCCTCAGTCTTTGCTCTCTGCTCCAAATTACTTCCTCTCTTACTGGAGGCGCGGGAGGGGAGGAGGAACATTCCCTGAGTCCTCTGCATGGGCCCTCTGTCCCTTCCCAGAGGGCAAGAGTGTGTCAGGGACCCCAGTCTCTCCCCACACTCCCAGTCATTCTTTCTCCAAGGCGGTCGGTCCTGCCCGTGGTCTGACCTTTGGGGTCAGTTCCTTTTCCTATCTTGCTGATGTTTGGGCCCAAAATCTGGGAGGGGCTGGAACCAGGGGGAGAGGAGGAGTAGGTGTAGTGAGGAGACAGCCCTGGGTCCTTGAGTTGTTACCCCACCCCCACCCAGCCCCTTAAAGGAGCAAAGAGCAAGATTCTGAGCCAGGGTGGAACTTGGCTTTTAGGGTGGTGTCAATGGCAGTTCCTGAGTTAAGCCTACAGGGAAGTAGCTGGTCCTCAGGACTAGGCCCCACAGAAGCTGAGCGGTCTGGATGGTCCCGTTCACCTGCCCCTGGAGAGACCCAGCTCTACCCTCTGATCCCCGTGTATTATCTGTCACGAATGCCAATGGCTGGTGCAAAGTGCAGTGTGGTTACCTCCTGGGGCACAGTCTGGGGGCAGGCATGCTCAGCCTGCCTGTGGCCGTGGGGACCAGCAACTTGGGGTGCGTTAGGAAAGGCAGCACCTAGCCACAGGGCTTTTGCTACAAACGCATCAGTAGGCAGGGAGTGAGGGGTGTGCAAAGAGCACACTTACTGTGCACTTTTGCATGCCTGTAGTCATAGATACGCCCAGTCACACACACACAAACAGAGAGAGAGAGAGAGAGAAAGATCACCGGGGAACCTGACAGGGCTGGTTCATGCCACAGAGCATAGGGTGAGGCTTCATGCCTGGGCAGCCAAGAAACCCACCCTTCCCTGCCTCACGGGCTCCTCCCAGCTGGCCTGGCTCCAAAGCATGTCTCAATGTTTTGTCTCTTTCCAGCTCTTTGATAGAACCTGGCCTTAAGTTCCTGAGGCAAATCTCAGTCTGCCAGTAGACCATTAACCCAGGGCTTTGACAGATTGGGGTCTCCGCCCTGCCCTATAGAGGAGGGAGTCCGGGCCCCAATCCTGACTCAAAGCAAACATGCTATACAGAGGGCTGCTGGGAGGTGGGGGTGGGGCTCCCAACACACCCAAGCCTATGGCCCTCTGGGAAAGGGCAGAGGACCCAGGCAGAGAACTCCAGAAGGTCACCAGCCCCATTCTTCTGCCTCCGGTGCCCTGAGCCATCTCCTTGAGGATGGACTAGCGCTCTGACAGATACCCACACGTATCTGGGGAAGACCGAACCCCTGCCTGGCAAGGAGAAGATGGTCTTCAGCAATGGGGGAACTCTGGAAAGGGTTTTTGCTGTAGCCTGGGGTGGGAAATGTCTTATCTATAGAGTCCCGACTCTGCGTGGAGGTCCACAGTCCACACGACTGGATATGACTATAAGCAGGAGTGAGCCTTGGGACCTCCCGCTGATTGGCAGCTCCCACACGGAGCATGTGACCATGTGCCAGGCACTGCTTTAGATAGTGCAGTCGGCTAACCTTCACATCAGCCCTGTGAGACACCCCCGTGCTATAGGGAGGCGCTGAGTTACAGCGAGTCCAATGACTTCCCATGGTCCCAAAGCGGGGGAGGAGGGAGGTGGGACTTCACTGAGGAAGTTTGCCAGCATCCAGACTCTCATTCACTATTTCCTCGGCACCATTTCCAGTAATAACAATGCCGAATGTACCATGCCAAATGCTTTATCAGAATTTGTCACACATTCTCAGAAAAAAGCTTGGAGGTAGACCTCTAGGAACGGAGCTCCGGAGGGTTTGGGACACTAGGTGATACGGGCCAGAGATTGGCGGCTGTGGGCTTCACAGGGGACCCCAGTTCCACTTGCTTTGGGGGTGACTCTTTTCTAAGATCGGTCTTGCTTCAACTGTCTAGGAGGGTCTGCACTGCCTGTACACCATGGAGATCCTTCCCATATGCCTACCAAAAGGGGAAGCCATTATGTGAGAGGCAAGACAGACCCACATGGGCAAGGGGGAGGCCTTCTTCAAATAGTTGGACCTAGGCTGAGGGTGGAAGGCCAAGTCCAAGACCACAACAGCTGTGTGGGCATGCCTCTCCCTGCAGCTGGCGATGGCAGGATATTCTTCTCTCCTGGTTAGGAACAACCAGGGCAGGATGCCACCTGCTACCACCCTGCCTGTCTTAGAGTCCTCAGGAGGCCAGCTGGTATCTTCCCTTTCTTTCATGAGGTGCCCAGTTCCCACTGGTCCCAGGGCCCCAAGCCCAGCGGTGTGTCTGAATCTCATTCAGCAGCTGGCACACTCCCGGTAAACCTGTGCTCAGAGTTTCTGGGGCTAAAGTGACATTCGGAAGGAGGGGCCAGGTTAAACGTTAGCCACAATGGCCCCCCGCGAAGTGAGTCACACCCCCCACGGGGCTCTGGGCTGGGCAGCCATGGGGGCAGTTTTGTTCCAGGTGGGTGGCCAAGCTGCTGAAGTCTGGGACAGGTCTCTGGGACCAGTGCAGATGGCGGCTTCCTCTGCTGACCCCCTCAGGGTTCTTTTTCCTCAAAATGTTTACCAGCCCGTGGGGCCGGTGCTGCAAGGAGAGGCAGGTGGTTCTTTATTCCCAGGATATATGCCCAAGCTGTCTTGTGGCCCTAGACCCCGCGACCAAGGCCGGAGCAGGACAGGATGGACTTCGGTGTCCCTAAGGCACTGGCACAGAGTGCTGGCCAGGGTCAATGTGTGGAAGCATTCGGAAGGAAAATGACTTGCTCAAGGTTGCATAGGACTAGGACACGGGTCCCCTCACTCCAGTCTGCTTGGTTTTTCCAGCCAGAGGCTGAGGCTGGGGCTCTGAGGAGCTTGCCCATCTCAGGACCCCCCTGCCTGACTCCCATGCCAGCAAGAGGCCCCTCCCAGCCCTTCGCTTTGGGTTCAGGAGAGGTATGCCTCCCCTGGGTGACAGGCAGGTGTTTCACCGGGGAGCCCCTGGGGGGAAAGTGTGTGGATGCCATGGCTGCTTAGAGAAAGGGTGAGCCAGGTTATGCGGCACACCACAGGGAGCCGGCTGCCACTGGCTAGTGAGGTACACACACTGTGTGGTCTGGTGCCAACGCTCCCCTGAGGATGTCCTCCCAAATGGCTGTGACTCTAGCTCATTGGCTGTGCTCTGCGGAGGCACCCGTACCACAGATGCTTGGGGATCCCAGAGACAATGCAGAAAAGGGTAAAGAGCTTTCCCTCCTTCCAAAGCATGCATGCCTCCAAGCTGCTACCTTTGTGTGTTAATTGTTTTCTGATGTCTTTTAAGACAAGGTCTCAGAAAGCGCAAAGAAACAGAGAAAGCTCGAAAAAAAAAAAAAAAAAAAAAAAAAAAAAAAAAAAAAAAAGACAAGGTCTCCTTGTAGTCTGGGCTGACCTTGAACTCAGATCTTCCTGAGGCATGCACTCTGGCTTGTAATGTTCTTAAGTCACAAATTAAGAAACTGGCAACCGGGCTGGAGAGATGGCTCAGAGGTTAAGAGCACTGACTGCTCTTCCAGAGGTCCTGAGTTCAATTCCCAGCACCCACATGGTGGCTCACAACCATCTGTAATGAGATCTGGCGCCCTCTTCTGTGTTCATAATAAATAAATAAATAAATAAATCTTAAAAAAAAAAAAGAAACTGCAACCAACTGGACGTGGCGGGTGTGTGTGTGTGTGTGTGTGTTGTGTGTGTGTGTGTGTGTGTGTGTGAAGGGCAAGGGGGGGGGGGAAGAGAGCTTAGGGAATGGGAGATCCCAGCTGGATCAAGAACAGAGAGGGAGAACAAGGAAAGAGAGACCATGATAAATGAAGACCCCATGAGAACAGGAAGAAACAAAGTGCTAGAGAGGTCCGCAGAAGTCCACAAAGATACCTTCACAATAGACTACTGGCAATGGTTGAGAGAAAGCCCTAATTGACCTACTCTGGTGATGGGATGGCCAAACATCCTAACTGTTGTGATAGAACCCTCATCCAATGAGGCTGTTTGGAACCTAGGGCCTCTGCTGGGACACTTTGCTCAGCCCAGGTGAAGGGAGGAGGGGACTGGACCTGCCTCCAGGAGGGGACTGAATCTACCAGACTGAGATGAATCACCAGGGGAGTCCTTGCCCTGGAGGAGATGGGAATGGGGGGTGGACTGGGGGGAGGGTGGCAGGAGGAGGGAGGAGGGAGGACAGGGGAATCCGTGGCTGATGTGTAAAATTAAATTAAATTATAAAATAATAATTAAAAAAAAAAAAAAAAAGAAACTGGCAACCACTTCAATAACCAAAAGCCAGGGACCACTGACCTGGGGTCCTTAGGTTGTGGGTGGTTGTTGCTTTAGTTTTTTTTTTTTTTTTTGTTGTTGTTGTTTGTTTCTCCAGCAGTGCCAAAGGCACAGTGGCTGCCCATTGGAGATAAAAAAATGGGGCCAGAACTGAAACCTCAGGGTGTCCAGGTCAGCTGGTCAGGGCTGGGGATCCCCCAGATTTCCATTCTAGCCTCCCCAGAAAAGATGCCCTATGAGTCTTGTGTTTGGGGGGATTCCGGAGCCTGGATGTCTGTTGTGGGGTGCCTCAGAACCTCAAGGGAGGGAAGAAGAGGGGTGACCTCTTCCTTATTGTTGCCTGGGAAATGGCAGAAAACCCTTGCCCTTGATCAGGGGTTTCCCAGTCACACAGGCTTTGCCCTGATGGATTTTCCTTGAAGGAAGTGGCCATCAGATGCAGACATTTTAAACATGTGTGCAAATAAAGAATTATAAAGTGAGCAACCCTTTATGGACCGTTTTTTATTTTTATGGTGCCGTGGCTTGAACTCTTGGCCTGCAGGCAAGATCTCAGTCATGGAACTTAGCTCCCAACCACTCAGTTTCAGATCCAGGATATTGCGAAATACCTTTGAAACCCTTGGGCCTCTCCCTCATCATAATGCCTTCCTCTCCATAAAAGTAAATAAACATGATCTTCAATTTTGTGTTTACAGGAGTCTCCCTTCTCTAAGATTTTGCTTTCCACAATTTAAGTTATCTGTGGTCAACTCTGACCTAAAAATACTAAATAGGAAAAAAAAAAATCACAGAAACAAGTAATTCATCCATTTAAAATCACATGTTATTCTGAGTAGTACAATGAACTTTTATGCCGTCCTGCCCAGGACCTGGATCATCTCTTGTCCTGTGTTCCAGGTGTAGCTTCTGTGTGCCAGCCATGTGGCCATCTCTGTTCCCGGGTAAGCTGTGTGGTATCACAGTTCCTGTCTCTTGTCCTGTGTTCCAGATGTAGCTTCTGTGTGCCAGCCATGTGGCCATCTCTGTTCCCAGGTAAGTGGTGTGGTATCACAGTTCCTGTCTTTAAGTCATCCATGTGTTCTCAATGGCTCCAAAGCAAAAAGGCTGTACAGTGGCAATTTTATCACAGTGTGTGATTACAGTTGTGTCCCCATCCATTCCCACTCCACCTTTTTTCCCCCTGTATCTCAGGCTGGCCTGGAACTCACTATGTAGCTTAGACTGGCCTCTACCCTTGGCAATCCTTCTACCTCAGTCTCACAAGTGCTGGGATTATAGGCACGAGCCCCACCCAACTTCCTCTATTTCGTTAGGTTTTTGGTTTGCTTGTTTTCTGTGCAGGTGATTGCATCCAGGACTTTATAAATGCTAAACGTAAGTTTTCCCATTGAGCACCATTGCCAGCCCTTTACGCTTAGCCACTCTTTGTAACTTACTATGTCTACGTTATAAATTAAGCTTTCTCTTAAGCATGTATAAGAAACACATCACATACAGGGTTGGTACTATCTGTGATTCCAGGCACTCGCTAGAAATCCTAGCCAGATCCTCTGAGGATAAGGGACTGCTATATAACAATAACTGCTAGATTTATGGACCCCTAATTGCTGAGGTTCACATTGCATTGCTGAGGTTCACATCTTCCTGTAAGCTTGATAGATAAATGCATGCATTTTGGCTTTTCTCTTTCAATGCTGGGTCAGAAATTCACCGTCTGCAGTTTGCTCATTTTTCACTGCCAAGAAATGATGAAACGATGAAGATACTATCCTTTATTCATTCCCTTTCTGGCTCCTGCTTCCGGGTAGCGTGCCTTTGAATATTCACGGGCCTCTCTTCTGGTGTTCATGTCCAAGAGTTCTTCTGTCCAGGAATGCAGTTGAAGGAGAACGAGAACATAGTCACCTTTGCCGGCTGTACCACTTACACTCCAGTGCAGCTCTGGGAGCTGCTGCGGCACCACATCCTGACTTTACCTGATCCCGGAGGCCAGGGGTCCTGGACGCCTAGAACCCCCTTGATCTCAGCTTCCCCATGACCCAGACTACAAATGCCACCTTTAGTGGTACAGATTTTCTTCTCAAATAAAATTAGTGTGATTCTCCAAACTGCCATCGAGCACCCAGTGTGCTCAGCAAAGTGTTAAGGGGACACTGAGGGGAGATTCGTTTTCAAGATGCTTGGGAAGCCAGGACATGGGCACAGATACCAACATTATGTTGCTGAAAAATCATTCCTTCCTCTTTCCTACTCAACCCCTGTCCTTGGGCTATGGGGGCACATAATGCCAAGCCATTTCCTGAGCTCCCACACCAACATCCAAAGATCTCCCGGACAGCTCCTTCTAAGACTTTTAATTCAAATGGGTATTGGGTGCAGCTGACCATCTGACAATGTGGGAGATAGCTCCCCAAACCGAGAATTATCAGGTTAAAATATCAAGACACCTTCTGTGGTCCATAGCCACCTTCCTCCCTAAGTCCTCTGGAATCCCTGGCTCTCTGACTGGACTCAATCCCTCTCTCATTAGGCCGAGAGGAGTCACCAGCCCTGTCAATCACCTCTGGCCGACAGTTCAACTTTCCGATGCTCTTGTTAACTCCATCTCCTGCACAATGCTACCTATGATTAAACCCCCGTTCGTTTCTTTTGTAGATTACGAAAATAGCCCCATAGCTTGGTGTGGTGGCTCACGCCTTTAATTCCAGCGTCCCCTGCCTTCAGGAGGCAGAGGCAAGTGGATCTCTGGAGGCGATCATGCCAGCTCCGACTTCACATCCTGTGCGCTGGGCAGCACCCCAACCTTCTCTGAGCAGGGCCTGCAACAGTCATTGGTTCCATTCCTGATCTTTCCGGGAAGATAAAATTCCCCATCCAGGTACCTGACCCTGGCTTGCTCAGTCAGGAGGTAGGTTCCCGCGTGGGAAGTAGCTGGTGCTGCACCCGCCCGAATGGGTGTCCACGGGTGGTGTCCGAGTTGCTTTAGATTGGAGCAATATTAGTTTCAGTTATCTACGGCCCTCTTTCTTCCTGGGGGAGCAAAAGTGTGCTTCCATGTCACAGTTAAGCCCTGCCCCTTAGCCCACCGTAGGGTAACAGAGAGCAAGGACCTTGCCTTTTTTAAATAGCTGTGTGCACTCCCTGTTGGCGGGTTTGAGTCTCATCTCCTTTGGGTAGAGGCTGACTTTCTAGAGGACATGTTTCTCACACAGTGTCTGCTCATCTCAGCAGAGTCTTCAAGATAGTTTCTGACTCCTGGGGTGCGTTCTGGGAGCCCCCCATCCACTTTCTCACAGCTGCGGGCACTCTACACCCGAGATTACGGTACCCGCTCTAACTTTTCTGCTCAGCTTCCAGCTCTTGGGTTTCTGCGGGCTAAGTCGATTTCCAGGCAGCGAGCTCAGGACCTGACCCCGATCTTTGGGTCCCGCCCCCCGCCCCACTCCCTGGCACTCGGGACCGCGACTCGGAGAGAAGACGCGGGCCGGCGCCAAGCTGGTCCAACTGGTTCTGAGCAGGAAGTCTCCCGCCCTCGCCCCCAGCCACAGCGCAGCCCCGCGCCAGCCCCGGCTTCGGTGCAGCCCGCAGCCCGGTGCGACGGTCCCCGCAGAGCGGCCGCGCTGGAGAGAGACCCGCCCCGGCGGCGGCGATCGGCGCGGCTTTGTCTGGGACGTCCACACCCCAGAGGCAGTTCCCGGGGCCGGCGAATGGGAGCGCGGCGGCGCGGGGCCGAGCCGGGCTGAGATAAGCGGCCATGTGACCCTACCTGGCGCGGGGGAGGGGCCGCAGGTGAGCGGCGGAGCGCGGAGCTCGGCACGCGGCGGCCGCGGGGCTCGGCAGCATGTCGGTCAGCAGAAAGGACTGGTCCGCGCTGTCCAGGTGAGAGCCGCCACCGAGGCCGGGGGGGCCGGGGCCGGGGGGACAGCCTCGCCCCTTCGGATCTCCTCTCCGGACACAGGCCTGCTCCCCTGCCGAAGCGGGATCCTGGTCTTGTTGCTCTGGGGTGGGGACGGAATTGAGACCAAACTCTGGACCCCTCAGGTGACAGGGAGGGTGATTTCCCTGCTCCGCAGCTTCCTATCCCCTTAGGTCCTAAAGAATGGCTAGGAGAAGGCTGGTCCGCAGCCTGGACAGCCCAGGGTGCCACCGTCTGTGAGGGCAAAGGAACATTTTACCGGCCTGGGAAGGTTCAAGAGTTACCCCAAGCCTTCTGCTTGAGTGAACCCCGAGTCTCTGAGCCTCCGTTAAGAGTTTTAGAGAGTCTGGGAAGTGTCCTTTAGCCCCACCTAATGGAGTCAACGGAGCCGGAGACGGTGACTAGGATCAGAGAAAGCAGCTCCCCTATCCTAAGAGAGGCTCAAATTCTGAGCTCGCATTTGGGGTGGCATCCACGCTGGGGGCAAGACATTTGCTATTCCTGTCTGCACTGCTGCTCCTGTTCGTGAACTGGTCCCAGAGGGTCAGAAACTGTATCTGCTCTCCCTGCCTGCTGGACAGCCTAGGAGAGTGGGTATCTGAGAGGCAGCCCTCTATTGCCTCCTCTCCAGGACTGATGAAATAGCATCTTTTCTCCCATGTCCTTTGACTGAGTCCCTAATTTGGAATGCATCCTTTGTCCTAAGGGAACAGAGGCTCACACCGGAGCCCTGCTCTTTCTGTTCCTTAGGCTCCAGTCAGGGTGGAATTGGCTTCTTGGCCTCTCTCAAGTGGGCTTTAGGTCTTCAGGCTACTGTGGGGTCAGAGCTATCTCTGTAGATGCACCCCGGCAACTCCAGCAGCATGGGTACCATAGCCTTGCTTATGAAGGCATCTTTCACACATTTTTCATCACCTAAGATCAGCTGCCCCTTAGGGTCTCCCTGAGGGCTTCAGGTTTTTTTTTTTTTTTTTGGTCTCAGTCTCTCACAGAACTTCATCCATTTGGTCTGAGGATTACCTCCTCAAACCCTTAGGGCACTGCTCTGAAGTATGGGTGCCCTCAGCCTCAGTGCAGAGAGGCCCATGCTATCTAGAGAAGGGGAAAGGTAAGCCCCAAGGAGGGTGAGATCCAACGCTCTGGAAAGGGAACCCAGGCTGCCTTAGAGGTCAGACACACCCCAAGGCAGGTATGTGCTGAGGGTGGGGCTGGGTGCGGGGGCCAGGCCTTGGACTCTGCCTGTGGGTCAGTGTGCATGGGGTTGTGGCGGGAGTGTCTTTGTTTCTGGGTGTGGGCACATCAGTGCCTATGAATGCACGCTCAGATACATGGAGTGCCGCTTCTGTGTGGGTGAGCGTGTTTACGGCCCGTGTAGAGATGAGACGTCTGTGTGGGCAGCTGAGTTTGCTCCCAGTGTGCCCCATTGAAATGGTTGTTGAAGATGGTAGTACTGCATATTAGCTTAAAAATACAAAACAGATCTTACTTCCTTACAAGTGCCCAGGCTGTTGAGGGTGTTTGTGATTTTTATTTTATGTACTTATTTTTTTGTTTAAAAGCCTGGCTCTGTGTGTGTGTGTGTGTGTGTGTGTGTGTGTGTGTGTGTAGAGGATTTGGCTGGGGACACTCGGATTTTTAATGGGAATGAGGTCTGGTCTTAGCTTGTCCACCCGCTCACTCGGACAGACTCCTGTGGCTGAGGGGTGGGGCTGAGTTCCCATGGGATGTCCAGGCTAAGTGGTAGTGAACCCCTGGGGAACCAGTCCTGCCACTGGGGGACCGAGTCTGGCCTCCCGGCCCAGGCCCAGCCTTCACGGAACCCTGTGGGCAGATGCAGCTGCTGCCAACAGTCTCCCCGATGAGGCACCTGGAACAGAGGACCGCTCCTGCTCTGCTCTCTGAGCGAGCAACAAGCCTCAGCGGGCTGCAGGAAGGGGCTGTGAGTCACCACCAACCGAGCCTCCCAGACTGGGGAGGCCTGTGCTGAGGGCGTGACAAGGGTGGCTTCGGCGAGAACCAAGGCGGAGATGTGAGCCTGTACCCACGGTCCTCAGCCGGGAGGCTCAGAGGCTGCGGGCCTGGGATGGGGTTGTGGTGAGCTGCTTGCCCGGGTCAGTCTTTTCCTTTCCTCCATGTGCTGACCTGGTGACCAGTGAGGATATGCCAGCCTGTCTGTGGGGGGTGAGGGGTGGATCTGAGAGCCCCGGGACTAAGTGACCAGTGGTTAATCATTTTCTTGCCAGGCCCTTTAACGGCCCTCTCACCTCTCATGCCTCTCTGGATTCTCCTGATACCTTTCTTCAGACTGTCTGGGGCCGAAGGGACCTCAGATCACCCACAATAGCTCCTCACTAAGTGGAAGGGGAGCCTGAGGCCTGCCTGTTCAGGAGCTGAAGGTTGGCCCAAAGTCCCAGCCACACCGAGGGCTCTTCCACTGTTCTCCCCTTCCCCAGGCCCAGGTCTTTGAGTCCCAGGGTTCACCCCATGCTTCTGGGGCATCTTCACAAACCCTCTAGCTACTTAAACTAGAGCAGCTGAGCCTGTAAGAGGCTTCTTTGTGACCAATGGGGGAAATGGGATCTACTCCTAAGTGTAACAGGGCAGTGATGTCTTAGGCATCCACGAGAAAGGGTGGGGTTGGTGAATCAGGAATGGGGAGGGATAGCAGTCTCATCTGGAGGTGCAGAGAGGGACGTGCGTCCCCCAGTGAAGGCCAGGAGGTGGAGGAAAGGGCGTGGAAGGGAGTGAATGACGAGCTCCTTGGCTGGCCTGCAGGGTCAGCTGCCGAGCCTCTGGGCTGTTAGAGCCTGCAGGTTTCCCATAGGGCCTGCCTCTAGGGCTCCGTGATTGCCGGCCTTCCCTAAACCTCTGTCCTCGAAACTGCACCCTGAGCTTGGCTGGCCCTGCTCCTGCTTAGGCCCGCTTTCCTTCCGAATGATCAGCTCTTACTGCTCTGATTTAGGACCGGCCCTGGCAGGGCCTCCTTCCTGGCCCTTGGTGTCTTGGTTAAGGCACGAGGCTTTGAGAGGATGACTTAGGTGGGAGGTCTTGGTTCCTTCTTTTCAGTAGCCATGCTTTCTCTAGAAAGTTATGAGCTCCTCCAAGCCCCGGGTTTCTCAGATCCGAGGTGGGTAGCCCCACCTTGCTCATAGCCTGGTATGGATTAACATCCGTGGTCTTCGTAAAGTGCTTGGATCAGCCTCTGGCGTTATAGTAAACGCTGACACAGTAGTGCCGCCCCGTCTTCCTTCATTCTTTTACTTATCGATTTGTTTTTCACCATATTGGGATTCCAAGCCCTGTTTTAGGTCCCCCAAATGATGGATTTATTTCCGGGGTTCCAGTAACTGCACCTGCGAGGGAAGCTGACCTTTGGCCTTCCTTCTCTTCCATTTCTGCCCATTTCTTCCTTTAGAGGCCAATCATCTTTGCTTATTGGAGATAACATTCTTCCCCTGGGGTGGGGTGAGATAATGAAAGGACTCATGTTTTGCTGGGTGTCAGTAGCCCTGTGATTTCTGAGCTGCAGGTCTTGGTGACCCCATCACCCTTCTTGAGTGTTGGGGTCTGGGTGTAAAGCTTGGAAACACTAAGGTACATCGGGCCCTGACTTCTGCAGCCAGCTTTGGCCCAACCTGGTTATGAGTCATGTTTGAAGAGACCTGCTTCAGGCTGATGGCGCACCACAGAGGGCCCCAGAGGAGAGAAGACAAAGCCCCTGCTTCCCCAAGGGCCGTGAGCAGCATATGAGAACGGTGTTGCTCATAGTCAAGGAATCCTGGAGGATCCAGCCAGCTCTGTTCACTTTCCTCTGACTGCAGACCCTCTCTGAGGTAGGAGTTGTTCCAAACCAGGACAGGAACAGCGTGCATGTAGAGGGAGAGAAGGAACAGTGTCCTCCTTTGCAAGGCAGCAGAAGTTGGCAGAGGAGAGACGGGACCCCAGGCTCTGGCTCGTAAGAGACTGTGTGCAGTGTGGGGGTGAATGAAGGATCGGTCCATAAATACATGAAGATTACAGGGCTCGGGTGAAGGTCCAGGGGAGCCCCGCTCAAGATCCACCGTCAAGGTCATAGAGAAAGACCCTGGCCCTTTTTCATTTGCACTGAGGTGGAATACAATCATGACTCAGATGAGCAGAGGAACTGAGGTTGCCCTCATAATGGTAGAACTGGGATATTCCAGAAGGTTCTCTACTATGCTTGCTCCTTTCCTTGGGGTGATGAGCAGACACCCCCTTCCCTATGTAGAGAGATGGACAGATTGCCTCCAGGAGCTCACTACTAGCTCCCTCTCTGTATTCATCTGCATCAAGGCAGAAGTTGGCGATTTCTCAGGAAGAGGAGAGTCCTGGCTTCTGCTAGTGACGTTTACACTTGTTCTTCCACATTTGTTGGCACTTGCTGTATGCTGGTCTCCATGTTAGACACCAGAGGTCTTCACACCCTGCTGCCCTGACCTTGTTCCTAGCTCCTCTGTAGGCTGTTCCTAGTCTACCATCTTCCTTTGAGCATCGGCTCTCTCTCTCTCTCTCTCTCTCTCTCTCTCTCTCTCTCTCTCTCTCTCTCTCTCTCTGGTTTTTTGAGACAGGGTTTCTCCATGTAGTTCTGGTACCTGTCCCAGATCTCACTCTCTAGACCAGGCTGGCTTCGAACTCACAGAGATTTGCCTGGCTCTGCCTCCCGAGTGCTGGGATTAAAGGCGTGCACCACCACCGCCACCCGGCTTGAGGAATGTTTTACTCTCTATTCCCTTTTTCAGCTGCCAGCCAACATGACTTGCCTTTAAAAAGTTGCTGCTTCAAGGACAGAATTATGCATAAGAAAAAGGAATATGTCAAGGCATACTTTCCTTCATACCCAAACTTACAGACTAAGGATGCCGTTCATGAGAGTCCCTGAGTGTTTATTTGTTGTTTGTCTGGGTGGATGGAGGGAAGATGGGCTGGGAGTGGGCAATAGGTGCCTTTCTGGTGGGTAGGTGTTTAAAGATGGTGAGAGGAGCAGGTGCGTGGGTTGACTGGATTGCTAGATGACTGGCTGGCTGCGGGAATGGATTAGCGGGGGTTGTTCGGCTGCCTGAAAGTGTCCAGTTAGTTCCACAAATGGAAGTTCACAGGAACGGAAACCAATTGTAGAGTATGTGGAGTCCCCTTGCTCCTCCAGGCAGGGAGAAGATAGCTCTAAATGTCGAGAGAGGCCCCGAAAAGTAGAAGGGTATGGTGGTTTTCTCTCTGTGTTATTTGTGAGTCTACCCCTTCCCCCTACCACCAGAGGCTAAGGAATTTTGTGGGTTGTGAGCTACTTTGAGGCAATTCCTCAGTTCTTGTCTGTCAAGAACTCAGAAGAGAGTGGCCCTTGTCAAGGTCACCTTCTTCCTTCGACAGAGCCACGCCCCCTTCCCTGTTCCCATCATCGAGAGACGTTCTGCTCCCACAGTAAAATCCAGCAGTGGTCCTCAGCTGGGGGCATCGGTACCCCAAGCGCTATTTGGTAATTCTGGAAAATGTCTTTGGTTGTCCCAACTGGGCGCTGCTGCTGCTGGCGTCTAGGGGTGTTGCTTGGTCTCCTCTAATCCAGAGCAGCTCCTCGCAAAGAATTACCTGTCCAAAATGTCAGTGGTGCCAACCGGGAGAAACTCCGCTCTGACTAGATCCCTGCAAGCTGTGAAGAAAGGAACCGCGCTGAAAAATTAAATTTTCTAGCAGCCATGTTAAAGAAGCAAAAGGGGGAAAATAAATGATATATCTCCACTTGCTTTTATATACCCTAAAGCAATCATTTCAACACATATTCTATATATACTTTTTTCCTTTCTTTTTTTTTTTCCCCGGAGCTGAGGACCAAACCCAGGGCCTTGCACTTGCTAGGCAAGCGCTCTACCACTGAGCTAAATCCTCAACCACCCCCCCTTCTTTTTTGATACAGACTCTCACTGTGTATCGCATGGGACCTTAAAGTTCCTGGGTTCAACCCTTCTAGCTAGCTGGAACTACAGATACAGGCCATCACAGAAAGTCACACTATTTCAATGAGAAATTTTTTACACTTTGTTCTCCATTCTGGGTCTTGGAAATATGCTGTGTATGTGTACTTCTAACATTCTTGTCCCAAGTCACCTGCACGGCAGAACCCCAGGGCCATTGGCGGCAGGGCTGCCTAGAGGCAACTTGTCGTTTCCAAGCCTGTGGGAGTTTGGAGTTTGGCTAGGGAAGATGTTCACCAGTCTCTCTGGCCTGTGCTGATCCCTGCCTCCTTCCCTCAGCCTGGCCCGGCAGCGGACTTTGGAGGATGAGGAGAACAGGAGCGTGAACGCAGGCGGAGGCATCGCAACCTGAGTTCAACCACGGACGATGAATCTCCAAAACTTACCCAGAATGGAGCTCAGAGACCTGTGGAGAGGTATGTGTTGGGGCTAGGAGCTGAACATCATTCCTTCAGTTTGAGTGCGTGTGAGGGACCTAGCTGCTGCCCCCAGAAGACTCTGTGAAATCTGTTTGACCTGCTAGCGATTTGGTCCAGGAGTAAGGCTGATGGTGGGAAGATGGAATTCAAGTTCCTCATCACCCCTAGACCTGGCCTCGGCCCAACCATGGTCCCCATCCTCCTCATCGACACTCACAGATGCTGTTTGGCGAACCCGTCCATGAGCTCTCCTCTGCTGGACACTTTATGTATGTGGCTCCCTCGGTCCTCAGGATGTCTGAGAGGCCACTGTTAGTAGCTTGTTATACAGTGGGAGGGACTCAGGGAAGCATGCTTAGATAACTCGTCAAGGTCCTGTGTGTGTGGCCACAAGTGTTCATCGGCTTCGTCAGACTTCCCTTAAACAGGCGATCTCCCCATACTCGGAGCCTCCCCATTCCAGGGGGAGCAAGAGGGGACCAATCTTGACATCTAGGTTTGGGGATTATGAGGGAAGGGAAGAGAAGGTCCCAGAACTTCCCGAATGCTGCCTGTGGGCTAAGGCCGTTGCTCTCATGGGATGGCTCTCGTTTCGCTGCGTAACAAGCTCAGTTTACAGGTTCGAAAAGCTCAGACAGTAAGTTAACTTGCCTGAAATCACATGAAAAGCAGGGTGACAGGAGGCCCAGCTCCTTGAGCTGGAGACGAGGGCCTCTGAGTTCGGCAGTTATTTTATGTTGCTCTTGTTCCTTTACATATCCCGATGAAGAAAGACCAGGCGGTGTCTGTGGGCTGTCCCACACACGTGGCTGCCACTGTGTTCCAGATCTACCCCTACAATGGCCAGGATACTAGAGTGGTGCCTCAGAAGCCTTGGGTTTCCTTTTAGCTTCCTACCAGTTCGCTCCCACGGGCTCCTCTAGGCTCTGATGGACAGGGACTGAACTCGCTCCCTGAGCCCTCTTGGCCAATGTTGCCCCAGGCCCAGAACCTATAAAGCAGTTGCTTGGTCAGTGTTAGTGATTGTGGTTGAACATGGAACGCAGTACAGGACTCTGTGATTTTTCTAGAGCCCCGGGGTGCTTTGTTCAAGTGGCCCCCTTTGGAAGGGCAGCGTACAGAAGAGATAAAAGTGATTATTTTGAAAATAGTGGTGGTGGGGCTGGGAGAGCAGGGTCTAACTTGTTTGCTTCCTCCTTGGTGGCCCTGGGGGCGTCTCATTGAGTCAGCTACACCCCGGGTCACCCTCACTCCTGACATCATCTGATTCTGTCCACCTTGGGTCCCCGTGTCTTTTGACTCAGGCTGCCCAGCGTGGAGGAAGCAGAGGTTGTCCCCAAGCCAACACCCCCAGCCTCCAAAGATGAAGAGGAGGACTTCCAGGCCATCCTGAGGACTCGGAAGGAACGGAGACAGAGGCGGCATGTGGTAGAGGCTGTCCAGACCCCGGCGCAGGAGAGGCTGGAGGCGGAGGGGGAAAGGGACAGCCCGGCCCCGAGCAGACCTCTCCGCAGCCCCTTGTGCCTAAGAAGAAAGCAGAGCCCCTGCCTCGCCGGAGATTGAGTCGGGAGCAGCGAGGCCCTTGGGCCCAGGAAGAAGAGCACCCAAAGGACAGAGAGCCTGGGGAAGGGGAAAAGGATCTTCCAGAGGAGGCAGGGGCCCAGCAGAAGACCCCCTTCTCTGAGAAACTGCCTGTCCCAGAGAAAACTCCGGTGCCTACCAAGAGACTGGCTCCGGAGAAAGCCTGCCCCTCAGAGAAGGGGGCGGCCACAGAGAAAGCACCCCTGACTGAGAAGAAACGCAGCCCAGAGAAGTTGGTTCCGGAAAGCGCGAGTGTGTCAGAGAAGTCGACGGTGCCCGGGAAGACACTCGTGTCTCTGAAGACAGCGGCACCAGAGAAGAGGTCCCCTCCGGTTCTAGAAAAAGCCATCGTCTCTGAGAAGATGCAGGAGAGGAGGCTGGTGTCCGAGAAGGCATCCATCTTCGAGAAGTCACTGGTCTCAGAGACGAAGCTGACTCCGAAGAAGGCAGCAGCCTCAGAGCAGCCCCAGGCCCCTGGGGGAAGCCAGGCCGCCACAAGGGAGCCCAGAGGGAGGGCCGTCCCTGGGAAGAGCCCACCTTCCTCTGCAGAGCAGGGCACAGCAGACCCTCCGACTAAGGCTTCTTGCTTTCCACCCATCACACTCCAGGTTGGCACTGCCCCTTTCTCCCTTGCCGTCCCTGGCGGCCCTGCGGCCCCTACTTCCCCACTTCTCCCTCTCCTCCCGCTTTTGGGCTGGCCTTGGCAGTTTTTTTCTTGCCTAGCAAGTCAGAATTCCTAGCTGTGGTCCGAATAGGACCCCGGGTCAGAGGCAGATTGTTGGAGCCGAAAGGAGCCGTGTGCAGAGAGCGCCTGGGGTCTCCAACCACATCCTCATCCAGGTCCTGGGTTCCAGCCCCTAAGCCATTTATTTCTGCTCAGAGCCAGGGTAACCTCGTCACCTGTCCACCTCGGAGCCCTCCGAAGAAACCGGCTCTCATTAAGCGTGGGAGCCTTAGGCTAGATAGCAAGCTCTTAGGGAGCCTGAGACCCTTCCAAAAGGATGGAGCCCTGGTGGCCGGGCTACATGAACGAGTCTATGTGGTTACTGCGTAGCAGGGGCAGGAGAGCGAGGCATAGGCAGCTGGATTGACTTTCCCATCTCTGGCTTCTGGGATTAGCCAGGCCACCCGCGGTCCCTCTGGAAGTTTGGGCTTGGGGACCGCTTGGGCCTAGGAGCATCCTCCCCTTGTCCTGAGGAAGGTGAGTTCTTGTCTGACACCTTTGCTCTCCACTCAGGTAAAAATTCCCAGCAAGGACGAAGAGGCAGACACACCCTCACCTACCCTGTTCACCTTCAGCAGTTCCCTCAAACGCTCCAGCCCCAGGACCATCTCCTTTCGGGTAAGAGCCGGGGACCCTCGTCATCCATCCACTGTGGAGCAGGCAAAGGAAACCAGTGCCCATTAAGCAAGAGCTTTTGTTACACAACCAGAAGTCTCTTTAGAGACTGGATAGAGAAGGGCTTTGAATTTCCATGGGTGCCCAAACTAGACGAGAAATTTTAAATAAAGAAGAGCCGATTGAAGACCTAGAAAATGTGTGTAGGGAGGGAGTGTGTAAATAAATGTGAGCAGCTCCACCTAGTGGATAAGAACAGGACTGCAGGAAGATGAACTTGCCAGACCAGACTGGCTTGTCATGGCGTCTTGTATCTTCCTTAGGAGAGAGCTGCAGGTTTTTCTCTCCAGTGTTCTCTGCCCCTGCCTTGCTTCCCTGTGATGAGATTGCAAAGTCTCATCTGGTCTGTCTCAGTGCTTATTCTTGGTTCTTTTGTTTACGGGGTCATCTGCTCATCCATTGCTTGAGTTTGCCTTGTGCCTTGATGTAGGCCCTGGGAAAGGGGCCACATGCCTGAGGTTGACCAGTACCCCCAAGGCTCTTGGTTAGTGGAGAGGCAGATAGGAATACAGGTTGTGACAGGTACCTTGGCAAGGCTGGGGTGGCAGAGGAAGGGCTTTGACCCACACTGAAGGGCCAAGGCAGGTGTTTCCAGATTAAGACTTTTAATGAAGGCTTGGCACTTGCACCAGGGTAGAGAGGTGTGGGGGTGGGGTGGGGTTATCTCAGGAACAAGCTGCATCCTGAGAGCTAGCCGCCTCACTGGAGAGGGGGCTTGGACTTCCCTCAGACCCTCACTTTCCAACCTCACCCTTCTCATTTCAGATGAGCCCCAGGAAAGACAACTCAGAAACAACCTTGACCCGCAGGTGAGCTGCCTGGAGGCCTGACTCTCTCTGGTCGGGTTATCTGGTTGTTTTCACCTGCTGTCATGTGCCAGGCTGTGCCACAGCGCACATTGGGGGAGGGGCAGATAGTGTGTTTAATGGTCTCAAGTGAGCTGTGACTCTAGATCGGCCGGGCGACAGGATTGACGGGCGGTCCTGGGATTGGGTGGGATGACGCCAGAGGAAGCGTCACGAGAGCTTTGTGCAGTGGGTGGGTGGC
This sequence comes from Peromyscus leucopus, assembly GCF_004664715.2. NCBI lineage: Eukaryota > Metazoa > Chordata > Mammalia > Rodentia > Cricetidae > Peromyscus > Peromyscus leucopus. The sequence continues at coordinate 53,132,878 of NC_051076.1, read as the reverse complement.
TGTGTGAGCCGTGCCCTGAAGCATCGCCCCTAGGGAGGCAGCTGTAGTTGTTACATCTGCTTGTGACCTTGAGGTACGGCCTCTGGGCGTGGTCATTGGGACGCTCAAGACCTGGGACGAATGTACGCTGGCCCCTCTTGGCTGCCTCGTGGTTCTGGATGCTGAGATCGTGGACCAAGCTGCCCAGTGTGGGGCAGCGTGCTGTTTCAGGGAGTCGAGTACGCATCCTATGGTCCCTGGGAGAGTTGCTTGGATGCAGCTTTGATGGGTCTCTGAAGAGGGAGGAGACTTTGTTCTGTCTTAGAGTTGGGGTGGGAAAGGGTGAGAGAACTTTCCAGAAGGGAGACTATGGTTAGGACATAGAAGGGAAAGACTCAGCGGTGGCAGGCCTAGCATCGGTGTGTGTGTGTGTGTGTGTGTGTGTGTGTGTGTGTGTGTGTGTGAACTGGAGTGTTTAGTAACTCCCCTGGAACACTGAGCCAAGAAGATGGAGAATGGTACATTACGTTTTGGGGGGGGGGGCGGCAAACGTAAATAAGATCTGAAATCTGGTGCTGGTGTTACCAGTTCCATCCACCTTTGATGTGCTTACCTCCCTGCTAACCCTTTAATAAGGGCTTAGGTTCCTAGGCTGGGGCTGGGGCAGGTGGAGAACAAAGACAAGTCAGTGGCTAGCCCGAAGCAACTCACTTGAGACCATTAAACCCGGAACCACCCAGGCAGGCAGATGCAGGGCCAGCAGGTGAGGGTGCACAGGGGCCGTGATGACCTGTGAGAACCGGGGTGAGCGGAAGTGACAGGGTGGGAAGTGCTGCCGATCCGGAGATGCCCTTTGGAGCAGGCAGGCTGTTCCTCAGAGGTGTGAAAGTCCCTGGAGTCTGGAGATGTCACCATGACCATTACAATCTGCTCTGCAACAGAGGCGACTTCGTCAGTCCCCATCCTTCTCTGCCAGCAGGATGGGGTGTGAGGGGGTTGTTCTTCAAGCCCCGAGGGCAGGCCTGGCCTCCCCGGGGTGAGAGCCTCAGCTGGCTCGTCTCAATCTGCCTTCCCATCCTCCAGTGCCAGTGTGAGGCTGCCGGCTAGCACACTGAAGCTAGGAGAGAAACTCGAGAGATACCACACAGCCATTCAGGTAGGAGCAGAGCGATCCCCCAGAGCCCCCGCCAGGGTGGAGGGCACTATTTATGAACCTACAGACACCGTTCAACCTCTCGCATCTCTGATTTGCAGAGATCCGAATCCGTCAGGTCTCCAGGCTCCTCCCGCACTGAGGTCCTCGTGGCTCCTGCTGGTGTAGCCAGCAAGCGCCACCTCTTTGAGAAGGAACTGGCAGGCCAGAACCGTGCAGAACCAACCATCCGAAAGGTGAGGGCCAGATCCCAGCTGCCAGAGTTCTAGACTGACATCCTCGAATCCTGGACCTCGGCCTCGGCAGTGTTAGAAACTGTATCGTTCTGTGTTGAGTCTCCTTAACCGGGTGCAGACCTCCCCAGGGTGGGGCCTGTCCCAGGTACACATCGTTTGTGCCGAGTGGATGTTGTGGTGGAGGGAATCTTGTCCCCATTCTGGGGCCTCTGGGAGAGTCTTCGTGCTGTCAGGGACTCCGAACCTCAAGGTGGGAGTTCTCTTTCCAGGAGAATCTGCGACTGTCAGGGGTTGTGACATCAAGACTTAACCTGTGGATCAGCAAGACCCAGGACTCCGGAGACCAGGGCCCTCAGGTACCCTTACCCACATGCCAGGTGGGAGGAGGGATGGGCCTGACAGCGATGGGTCATTCCAGAAGTGGAGCCGGTGGCGAGGGTAGAGGGTAGAGAGACACAGCTTGTGGGTGAGAGCTACAGAGAGGAGTGGGGGCGGGGGTCTAGGTCCTTGTCACTTCAGGAAGAACAAAGCCACGTGGCGTAGGGGACAGGCGGGAGTCCCAAGTCCCTTACCCCTGAGGTCTTGGTCTCTACTCTGATGTCCTAATCAGGAGGCACAGAAAGAGGCGTCCGTCACCAGGAGGGCTCAATGGGCAAACAAGTCGGCCGTGTCCCTGGATGCGGAGGTGAGTGAGGCGGAAAGGGCCCAGCCCTGGGATACGGTGGAAGGCCCACCCCCAATCTATCTAAATGCGTACTCTAAGTGGGTTGCAGTTGTGTGGTCTCAGCACCCAGGTTTTGTCAAACCCCGTGTGCTTAGAGGATTCACCCATGAGATGATGGGAGTCCTACCCTGGCTTGGCTGAGCCGTAGATTGGCAAAGCCTCTCCCATCTAGCCATCGGGTTTGGGGTACTTACCCACTGTGGGTGGAGGCTTGCTTGTCCAAAGGGTTATCTTCTTGTCCAGAGGTGCCCTCCCCCAGGGTACCAGGGACCCCTTTTCCTTTTTCTAATTGGCCTTTGTCCCACAGGTGTGACAAGCCCTGCCAGAACAGCCCTGCAGACATGTACCCCAAGGGCCTTTCTTCATGCCACCCTGAGGCACTCCTGACTCTTGATGTCCCCATTCCCTTTCTGCCCCTCAGCCAGTCTGGTCAGGGCCCCTGGGGGCCAGGAACATGAATGACACTCCTCTGGCCCCTCCCCAGCCCTGCCTTGGGGGTGGATATGCTCTGGAGCTTTCTTGCCCTGCTGCAGGCACAATAGATCCTGAACCCAGAAGGACCCAGATCATAGCCCTGGCACATCAGCCATGGAGTCTCCATGTCCTGTCTAGAGACTGCCTCTTCCTCCTGCTCACTTCCGGCATCAGGCTGGGTGGTTTTGCCAACTCCAGAGTTATCTGTCCTGCCTGCTCCCAGCAGGTACTCTGTGTGCCCGTGATGTTCCCCAAACTAAGTCCTAGACCTAGTCACTGCTCCCGGGGGCTTTTTCAAGCCAGACAGGAGAGGAGTCACCAGGCGCCCACTGCCCATGTGCTGCAACTCCCTGCTTTGCCCCCCCAAAACCCTCCCCTTATCCGGAGCTCAGTGCCTTTTTGTATTACCACCAGTCTTACTCACTCAGAAAACTTTTCTCAGGAAGGATCTGATAAACTCGTTCATCCTCAGGCGTAAGTGGCTGGTGATGTTGATGGGTTTGTCCTCACCGGCTCTGCTTTCCTTTGGGGTCAGCTGCAGAGAGAGGTGGATCCCCAGCTTCGGTGGAAGGAGAATCACGCTCCTTGTTCCCATCTTCTCTCATATTAAGACGTTAGGCTTGTCTTCAGTGGTCCTAGCTTGGTGACTTAATAGTACAGAACTGGGGGCTGGAGAGATGGCTCAGCAGTTAAGAGCCCTGGTCGCTCTTCCAGGGGAACCGAGGTTCGAGTCCCCAGCACTTACATATCAACTGACGGATGTCTGACACTCCAGTTTCAGGGGCTCTGTGGGCACCGCGTGCACATGGTACATAGTCATCCATGTAAGCAGAGCACACACACAATAAAACTTCACCCCATCTTTCTCCCCAGGCTTCCTCTTCCCAGTCCAGTACCATGGCCCCGTGTGTGTGTGTGTGTGTGTGTGTGTGTGTGTGTGTGTGTGTGTGTGTATAGAATGCTGAGCCACCCGAAAATGCACAGCAAACCGAGAAAGGCAATCCAGTGCCCTGCAACCCCATTATGGCTGGAGTCTAAAGGAGGTCTTCATTCATTACAGCTCTCCCTCAAGGTTGATTGCTCTGGTTTCACCTAGAACCAGCTTGAGGGAGAATGGGTTCGAAGACTGCCCATACCCACTTTGCAGCCTGAGGCAACCCCACAGTTTCTCAGAACGTGGTTAATAAGTACAGCACGGGCCCCCTGCTCCGTAGTTGATGAAGCAGCCAGTGCCACCTGTCTTTGTGTCCTGGGTGAAGGCCCCTCTAGTCCCGAGGACAGAGGCCCTCAGCCCCAGGATGTGCTCATTTGTTCATACCCAGAGCTGGCTTACCTCTGTGGGTCCCCTGCAGCTGGTCTCACACTTTTGCTAGGCTGGGGTAGGTGTAGGGGGGCAGAGGAGGAGGGGAGAGCAGACCCTGAAGACCTGCCTGGAACACCCTGTACATCCTGCCAAGAACTTGATCCGCAGTTGAGGGTTGGAACTCTGGGCAAGGCAGATGAGGTGGCTGTGTGTCACCTGGAAGATGGAGGCTGTGGCTGCTCTGGTTCTGGTGAGCACCTTGACTATGATCCCATGCCCTTCCCTTCTCTGCATCCTGAGAGTTCAAGCAGGCGACCTTAAATGGCTGTGGGATGTTCGTGTTGCAGATTTTGAGTAGTTCCTTGGCAGGTGAACTTTTGTAGCTGGTGTAGCTGTCCTACAGTCTCTTAGGAGAGGCTCATGGGTGCTCCCCTCAGACAATGGAGGGCATGCTCATCAGGGGCAGACTCAAAGTGGTGTGACCTCTGCCTGCATCCCCTCTTTGGGATGGCCCTTGTGAGCAGGCTGCTGGGGAGAGTGTGGCAGCCGCTCCACTCCACGATTTCTTCTGCCACCTGCTTTGCTTTGGAGGCAGCTGATGAACAAGGGTGTAGCTGGAAGTTTGCCTGTGTCCCTCCTGGTCTGCAGCCGCTCAGACCCAAGTAAACACACAGAGGCTTATGTTAATTAAAACTGCTCAGTCATTAGCTCAGGCTTACTACTGACTAGCTCTTACACTTAAACTCAGCCTATTTCTGTTCATCTATATGTTGCCACGTTTTCCATGGCTTTACCTGTGTGCCATTACATGCTGCCCCCTGGACGGCAGGCTGGTGTCTCCTCACTCAGCCTTCCTCTTCCCAGAATTCTCCTTGTCTGCTTATCCCACCTATACTTCCTGCCTGGCTACTGGCCAATCAGTGTTTTATTAAACCAGTGTACAAAAGCATTATCCCCTTTTCTGTTTAATTAAAAAGAAAGGTTTTTAACTTTAACATAGTAAAATTACATATAACAAACAGTTATCAAGCAAGAATTACAGTTACAATATCTAGTCTATTTGTATTTGGCAAAATTAAAGAAAATATTCTGTCTTTCTTATATTTGTGAATCTAAAGTTTTATATCTAATTTGTCTTTTATCATAACCAAGGAAAATTATAACTATCTAGTCTTCAACTACATAAAAAACTTCAGAAGGGGGAAAAAAAACTCAGAAGGATACAATTTTACCTAAGTAAACAGGAAGAGCGTTGTAAGCAACTTCCAAAAATCTAGAATGACAGAGACAGCTGCCTGCCTAGACAGTCACCCAAAGTTCCTCTGTAGCTTTGGGGCATCCATCTTCAGCCCATAGGCCTAGTCTCTCAGTCATTTTGTGTGTGTGTGTGTGTGTGTGTGTGTGTGTGTGTGTGTGTGTGTCCTGTAGAAAGTCTGGCAGTTTCTTCTATGAAGCAGGAACCTGAAGGAACATCTCGCCTTGCAAAGTTCAGTGGTCACCTTCCTATGGGTCCTGCATGTTCATTTAATACAACATATTGTCAATCATCAACGCAAGGGCACTTTTTTGCCCAGTGGCTAACTTTTGCCACAAAGAGAGTCAACTCCACAATCAGTTTCTTCAGTGCCCATCTTCCTCTTTGAAGTAAATCGATGCTGCCAGGAGCAGACATGTCTCAATATCCAGAAAGTCAAAGTTCTTAAAACATTTAAAATGCCATATTCTGTAGGTCTTTGAAGTGTTTGAAGATTACCTACCTAACTGAATTATATCTATGTATACCTAGAAAACTTAACATGACTATAAGTTTAACTATCATAGAAGACTAATTACTAATCTGTATTTCTTATACATTACAATTTAAATGAGCTGCACAAACATAATATCTTAAACAAGAGTAAATATACATACAGTATAACAAAATTAACTTTAAATTTGTATCAATAAACTAAAATCTATACCAATGTAAACCATTTTAAACAAGTTGTTCTTTAAAAGTAGGTTTGACAATATACCCTTTTATCCTATCCTATCTATATACTATATTTCCATATCATATCCCCCTTTCTTCTTTTAGAAAGATATTGACTATGACCAATAACAATTTGTAACCAACAACTTAAACAAAGGCAAACATCGATAATCCATTTTTTGGGAATGTGGGCATAGTTTTCTAGGCTATTTCCTGCTGATAGAGGGCATTGGTAGTCTTATGGGGATCCTGAGAAAATTAAGAATTATGGTCATGTCCTGACTGGAATAGTCTGTGAGGCTGCATTGTCTGAGACAATTGCCATGAAGCCATTCTGGATGTTGGATCATCTGAGCCATGGTGTCATCAGAGACCTTTCAAGGGGTCTTGGCTGGTCAAACCATATTACCCTGGAAGCAATCCACAGGTTCTCATCTTCTGTAGAAACAAAAACAGAACCTCTTTTCTAAAGCAACATATCCTTAGACATAAATTTTGAAATCAAGATATCTTTAAAATATATATATATTGGTTTAACTCAGCAGCGTTTTACAATCAAATATCTCTCTGCAGTTAAAAATCCCAAAGACAACATAATCCAGACTCTGTGTGATTTGCATCTTTATGTGACTTATTTTTTATATTACTTTTACTTTCTCTTTAAAGACTTTATTTTTTAAAACTATATCTTTATATAACTGTCTATCCTCCTTTTTCCTCTTTTTTTTAAGCCTATGTACATTTTTACATACATATAAACAGTTTAGGGTTTATCTCATCTGAATCTGTTTTATTGTGAATCTGTTGCTTTAAACTGCAGCATTACTAGGACTGAAATGGCAGCTTTAGCTGCTGGCTCTGCCCACCTCAGCTTTCCAACACAGCGGAGATAATTTTCCACCGACTCTGGGAGGCAGTGGGTCTATGCCTCTATCAAAGCAGCATGTAGCCCAGAAACTTTTTTTTTTTTTTTTACTATCAAAAGCTGTATCTACCATGCATCATGTGCAGTTTACAGAAACCTCTGTGTAACTCAGCAGGAATCCAACATGCTGTAGCTCCAGCCTGCATGCCGTGATCCCACCATAGCCAGGGGACACATCATTGTACCAAGGTCCGCCATGAGTGACATGAACTAGAAAGGTGCTCTTAGCTACATTTATAATCTCTTCTTAAGCTCTCTCAGATTTTAGGTGGAAACTCTTGCCACCACGTGTGGGCACCATTTGTAGCTGGAAGTTTTCCTGTGTCCCACCCAGTCCGCAGCTGCTCAGACCCAAGTAAACACACAGAGGCTTATATTAATTAAAACTCCTTGGCCATTAGCTCAGGCTTACTACTAACTAGCTGTTATGCTTAAACTCAGCCCATTTCTGTTAATCTATATGTTGCCACATTTTCCGTGGCTTTACCATTACACAAGGGTGTGGAGGTGGCTGGAGTCAGAGATGTGTGTGTGTGTGTGTGTGTGTGTGTGTGTGTGTGTGTGTGTGTAGGTGTATGTAGGAAGTGACATCTGAGTGCCCCCTGGAGGTAAGTCTACCTCCCCACTTTGCTGCTGCAGTGGCCTGGGGGACCCAAGGAGCATCCTGTCATTGGGTGGGTACCCCAGTGTGCGTGCACCAACTCACATGCTTCTTCAGATCATCGCAGTTCTGATTTTCTGCTCATTATTTGTCATGACTAGGCCTCTAAGTTGCTTCTGGGACTACCCTGCAATATACCAGTATGGATGCCAAGCAGTGGCTGTCTGGATGAAGCCCCACACCTAGGGTCTCCTGATACTAAGAACCTACTAGTTTTCCAGAGGAGGGTGCTCTCTGTAGGTAGATGCTCAGATTTCCTCCTTCGGGCATCCATGAAGACTGGCTATGGCCTGTCTGAAAGGTTATGGGCTTCCTTGGAAAGTAGTTTAAGTTCAGGGAGAGCTTAGGAAGAGCAACGCCTAAATTCCAGCAGATTCTAGACTGAGATTCAATGCAAAATGGAGCTTGGTGGGCTCGAATGGGAAGCAGGCTGCCATGCTCTTTATGAGGCCAGCTTGGCTCCGTCTCATTATCCTTCTTAGTCCTCTCCCTCCCTCCGCCTTTCCCAAGCCTCCCCGCTCCAACCCCCCAGCTTTCCTGAACCCCCCCTTTCCTGGGATGCTGCCCCCAGGCCTGTGGCTCCAGCTGGTCCTGCTGCTGACCTGCTGGCAGGACGGCTCACGGCTCAGGATAAGCCTGGAGCTGGGGATCAAAGTCATCGGGCTCAGAGGCTGCTGGGGACCATGGGAAGGGAATGGTGTCAGCCGAATAATGGGTAGGTTGGCTGGAAGTGTGGACATCTTGTGTGCAGAGGGTCCTGACAAGGACTTTCACACAAGGGCAGCCCCGTCCCTCTTAAGTGGTGGAAACTAAAGGAGAGGCTGGGCGTACGGTCAGGAAAGAAGAGAAGGGCAGAGGCTGGGTGAGTCTGGTGTGGAAAGCGAGAGGATGAGTCACTAACAATGTCTGGAAGGGTCAGGGATCTTAGGGCTCGGGGCATCTGGGAAGTTGGGCCTAGTCCATGGAGGTATTTATTCTTCAGGACTTCGGTGGGACCTACTGAGAAGATGGGGTGGAGGGAGAAAGACTTTGGGAGAGAGCTCAGCTGCCTCCCAACTTAGTTTCTTCTTTTAGTTCCATCCCACCCTGCATCCCACCTTGTACCAGTCACCCTCTGTGGGCTGAGGGACCTAAGCATTCCGGCTACAGCAAACGCTGGGTCCTGGCCTTATGGGCCTTTTGATCTAGTGGGCAAGCTGGACAAAGTTGCTCACCAGGACCCCAGTCTCCAACCCTGGAGGGCAACCCCAATGGTTCTCCGCACCCCGCTCATACTCCTGCCGCCAGGCTAAGGAGAGTCGCCATTCTCGTGCCCAACCTCCTCTGGCTGCTGGAGCCCACTCCTGTGAGGAGGACCTGGCGTGTGGCTTGGGGCTCACGGAGACTTCTTTCCAGATGCTCTTTCCAAGGCCTGCAGAACTTGCCATCTGCCGGAGGCCTCTTGGTCCAGCAGCAGCAGCAGCAGCCAGCCGCCAGCCGCCCAGATGTCTGCCCCCCAGCTCTTGCCCTCTGCTCCCCAGGGCTCTTGAAGTGTCTCTAATGTTGACTTCTGCCCCCCACCCTGCTCCCAGCCCCTCCCCCACCCCCCGGGCTCTGGCATCTGCTTTATCAGGATTCTCAAGAGGGACAGCTGGTTTATGTTCCCAGCATATCTGCTCTGGTTTAAAATAGCTTATGTGGGCAGCTGGAGGACCACATGAGCTTATATGGCGTGGGGTACTTGTTCCTTTCGCCCTGCGCCTGGCACCTGCCAAAATAGCAGCCAACACCCTCCATTGTGTCGTCTCCCCCCCCCCCCCATCTCCCGCTGCACATTCCTCCCACCGCAGGGCTTGGCTCTCAAGGCCCCAGCCCACATGCCTGCTTAAAGCTCTCTCCATGCCCTGCCCTCGGCCAGTCCCTGCCTGAGGCTGAGCAGATACCCCAGGACCCGTGTGCAGCCCCCGTTCACAGGTAAGACTAAGGGGAGGTTCTAAGTAAAGGCGGAGGCAGGTAGGAGAATTCGAGGGAATTCGGCGCTGGCGTTTTCCCTGACATGGGTTTGTGTCCACTTTGAGTGGTCACTAGGTTGGTGGAAATCCATGGCCCATTCTAGGGGGGAGAACACCTCCACATTCAGAGGAGCTGTTCCCAGGATAGATTCCAGCATGAGAGCCATGGAGTGGGGAGATCCTGCGTTCTCGATGAGAAGTGAGTGGGAGGTCCCGATCTGCCACTAAAGACACTGTGTGGTTTTAAAGTCTGCAGTAGGTTGCTTTTCCTCCCCAGAGATCTTACTTTTTTTCATGAGCGGAGTGGCCTAGATCATTGTTGGGCCGCTAAATACAACAGAACCCTTGCCAACAGGGATCCTCAGATTGGTCAGGTTAAGGGCCACCCAAACCTTTCTTCGGGAGGCCTAGAGAGCAGGGTAAGACCATGGCTATATTTGCCAAAGAATCCTGGTGACCCAGCTCTCATGTCCAGGAAAGATGCTGCCCTGGGAGCCCTGGGAAAGGTCAAATGTCCGGAGGCACGTGGGCCTGATGGGATTTCTTCAAGCAGATGCGCTGTATCCACTGAGCATCTGGGACCGGGTGTGATTCCACTCCTGGAGGAGGTCAAGGGTGGTTAAGATCCCTTTCCCAGGAGAGGCGAGCTAAGCTTGTCCACACTGGAAGGCTATCCCTGGGACCCCCATATCCCTTCCAGTGTGACCTTTGCCCCACCCCAACTTGCTCTTGTTCTGTGCCTTTGAATTGTAGCAGGTTTTCTGACTTCTGGGCATAGTTTGGGAGGTAATTGCTTGGAGTTGAAGAAATTTCTAGCACATTCCACGGGGAGTCCAGCTGGGAAGCTCCCTGACCTCCAGGATTCCTCCTCTGACCCTCTTCTGACAGGACAGATCTTCCTCCTCTCAGGGCAGAAAAATCTGAGGGGATCAAGTTGCCTATGCCCCTCCCTTCACCCTGTGCTGATTCCTCTGTCCCCTGGGCTAACAGCTGTAGCTTTAGGAAGATCCCAGTTCGATGCTGTGGACCAGGGCTGAAGGACAGTGCCTACACACCTCAGAAACTGCAAGGCCAGAATCTGAAGCTAATCTATTTTATAGGTAAATCAAGTAAAGGTTCAGAGACGTTTAGTGACCTAGCTAAGGCCACACAGTAAAAGCTGGGTTTAAACCGTGGATCTTTTGCTCCCCTGAGAGGGTCTTCTTGGTTTCTCTGTAGTTTTGCTTTATTACCAGTGAAAGGTGACCCCTGTGGCTTGCCGAGAGCGAGGTCAGATGGTAGAAGCTGGTGGAGGGTAGGGCCCTTGGACATGCTCATATCCGCCCCTCCAGCATCCCCATCTCCTTCCGTTCAGGCTCAGCCTCCCCTTTCCTTTTCCCAGCCTCCCTGGCTTAGGTGTGCCCCCTCTGCTGGAAGGAAGCATTCCTCAGACTCTGCAGTCTGTGGTCTGTGCTATTTGGGGAGCTGGATGGTGTTCCTGGGGACAAGGTGGGGAGTTCAAGTCGATCCCACCTCCTCTGATCTCAGCAAGATGTCCAGTGGCTCTAAGCCGGTGGGAGGGCAGGAGAGAAGCTCTCGGGCGGCCACACACCTTCCCCCAAGAACTCTCCCCGTCACCTCCAACACCCCGATGCCTCACAGGCTCTGACTGCCTACCCCTGGGGTTTGTCTCACCCAAGGTGAGTCTACTACCAGACACCTGGGCTCAGGAGTGGCCGTGCTCACTCTGAGATCCAAGTGGAGGTCACCTGGTGTTCAAGTCTTCTCTCAGTAGAATACAGCTCCACCCCCAACTACCCCCCCCCCCCCGTTGAGACACCTTACACATTTGACATCCCTATTCTGCACAGGGCTGCTGTCCAGAGTTCCACTTGAGCAGCGCCCCCGTCCCGTCCCTCCCCCCCCCCCCCCCGCCTGTCCCCACTATCTCTGTCCTACTCCAGCAGAGGGAGCAGAGTGGGGGACTTGCTGTGCTTGTCCCCAACCAAGCAGACCTGGACCAATCCCAAGTTGCAGTGACTTCTGAGTCTCAGAACATCTGGCGAGCGCCAGCTCTCTGGAAACAGCCCAGGCTCTGTGCTGACCATCAGTTCAATCTCGCAACACATTGCCTTTCATGGATGTCCATAGGTGTGTGTGTGTGTGCCTGGCTTGGGGCTCAGCCCTCTTCCCTGCATTGGGATATACAGGGACAGCTGGAGAAGGCAGGGGTGGCACCATCCAGGTCCCACCCTTCCATACTGGCAATCACGTCCCAGGGGGTGGCTTCAGTGCGGCCAGGAAGCAGGGCACAAGGGGAAGCTGTGGGGTGGTCCTGTCAATCAGCGTGCTTCTGTTGCTCGAGCCCGCCACACTGTGTGCTCCTTCTCCTTTGTAACAGGGGGCATTGTCCAAATTTCAGGCAACCTGACAGTGTCCCCACGTTAGGCAGTTATACGCCTCCTGGAACTGGCTTGTAATAATATGGGTTGAGTTTGTTCTCAGGCCAGGCTCTTTACACTATCTCCAATCTGTTCATTCTGTTGCATACACCGCAGGGGAGGAGAACTTTCCCAAAGGGAATTATGGTGCAGGAAAATGAAATGACCTTTCCAAGGTCACACTCAAGGGCACCAGGTGACCCTCGCACTGAGGCCTTGCTCTTTCCACCTCTCCCTGTGGCTTCTTGTGACCATGAATGGACATTATTACACCTGGCCATGCCTAGGCGTCCATTCACTAACATCTGCTGGATCCTCATACAGGCCCTTATCGAGGGTATCTGTACTCCCTCCATCATTCGGAGAGGGCCGTGGTTCAACTGTGCTCCAAGCACACCCACATCTCAGCAAACTAACACAGGAGAGTCAGAACCCAGTGCGGTTGCTGCCACAGTTACAGGAATAATTCAATCGGTTTCCCAGGAAAGCTTTAAAGCTGGAACCTTCATTGAGATTGTGCGGATTGATACTCAAGTCTAAGAAGTAACACAGAAGGGCTGGAGAGATGGGTCAGCAGTGAAGAGCACATATTTAAGGATCCAGGGTGGATTCCTGGCTTCCACGTCAGGTGACTCATAACCACCTGTAACTGAGCTTCGGGGAATCTGAATTCCTCTTCTGAACGCCATAGGCACCCGCCCTCATATGTGTACATCCTCACATACAGACACACACAATAAAAAATAAAAATAAGTCCCCCCCAAAAAGGCAGAAAGAAAACAGAGAAGTTTCTTGTGTCCTCTTGTCTACATTCCCCAGACAAAACATTTCCAAAACTATATAATGTGCTATCACAACTTGTGTGCAGACAGATCCAGTCCATCCACGCTCCCGCTTAGACCACCCCAGCTTCAATTGCGCTTTGTGTGGGTTGAGTTCCACACAGTTTTAACCTGGGTATGTTCATGTATTCATCCCTGCAGTCAAGACCCACAAGGGGACCTGGGAGATGGCTCAGAGGTAAAAGAACCTGCCACCAAGCCCGACAGCCTGAGTCCGATCCCTGGGACCTCCATGGTGGAAGAGGAAAATCAGTTGTTTTCTGACCTCCGTACACACACTGTGATATTCGTGTGCGCACACATAAATAAATAACTATGCAATTTTCAAAAAGGCCAGCAAGGGTCCCTCGTGCATATGACTATTACCATGTCCACTTCCCCCTGCCCTCCACATGAGCCCTGGTGACTTACTCTTCACATTTATAATCTTGCCATTTCCAGAAAGTTATAAATGGAGTCACACAGCGTATGACCATCACAGTCGGCTTTTCTCAAGCCGTAGCTCGAGAGAACAGACCAGTTGTTTATCTCTTTTAATTGCTGACTTCCGTGCTGTGCAGGGCTAGAGTTGGTGTCACCCGTATCCCAAGGGAGCTCTGTGTCAGGACGACATATGTAGTGAGAACAGAAATAGGGCGCCATCCACTAGGACTCTCTGCTCCCCTGGGAAGCGAGAAACACAACTAAGGTTTCTTTGGGACTTACAAAGAGGAACGTAAGAAATCCAGGGTGGCATGCCTGCTCAGGGGCCAGGAATGGGGGAACACCAGTTGCTGCCTTGCGGTGACTCAGGGGTCCTGGCTGCCTCCTTGCAGAAGGAGGTACTGGCTTTGTCCCGTGGGTCACACAGTGAACTCATCCCCAGGCTTCTTGGAGCCCTCGATAGCTAGGTGCAGAAGGCTCCTGCAGAGGGCAGCCGCCTCTCTCTGACTGCCTGCAATGATGTGTTTTTCTCTTTCCGGAGGGAGAGCCGAGGCCATGTCTGACACGGAGGAGGTGGTGGAGGAGTACGAGGAGGAGTAAGTATCGGACCGTCCCGCCTTGCGCACTGTCTCCTCATACTCAGCCAGTGAGCTGCCCAGCAACCCCCACGACCTGGTGGTTCCAGGACTTGGAGCTGGGATTTCTCCCCTTCCTTCCCATTTCTGTAGCTCTGGATAGCAGGCAACCTCAGACTGGGGACTTTGGGAACACAGGACCCGGTTCCAGGACCAGCAGGGTCTTACTAGCTAGCGCACTGGCCATCGGGGCAGGGGAGTGGGGGGGAGCTGAGTAGCTGGGCCTGTTGAAACTGCTAACAGTTCAACAGCTCTCCTGAGGCCACAGAAATGGTGGGCTCCCTCATCCTTCCCCAGGGCACAGCAGTATCACTCCTTCTCAGATCCCTAGTCCCTCATAGTGCCTATCTACAGGCCTGTCCTGGAGAAGCCAAAGATGAACTACAGTTAGGCATTCCAACAAGTATTCTGAGTAGGTCAGGGAGGTCAGATGGACCCACACAGAACCTCCTTTCCATTTGGGCCGCTGAGATGTGAACCACGGAAGGGCTTAGCAAAGGGATGTAATGGGCAGATGTGGCCGAGGTTTCGCAGGAGCTCAGGGAAGAGGGAGAGTGGGTACTGGGGTGGTCAGAGGCAGCTGTGTGGAGAAGGTAGGCCTCACCTGGCAGCATTTGTAGAGAGACTTGGGAGGGAAGGGCTTTCTGAAAAGGAGCACAGCCCGGGAGAACCTCAGAGGTGAGGTGAGAGGCGGAAGTGGGAAGAAGGCTGAGATGATTGTTGACTTAGAGGTTTGCTAGCTTAGTGCTGCCTGGGAAGGGTGGGCCAGGCTGCTGGGGGCCTTTGCAGGGCGAGCCAGAAGATGGAGTGCCATTTGCACAAGAAGGGAGTGGAAAAGGCAGCTGGCTGGCTTCAAGGAAAGGTCACTGTGTGGAGGGTGTGTGTGTGTGTGTGTGTGTGTGTGTGTGTGTGTGTGTGTGTGTGTGTGTAGCATGTGCACCGGTTCTGACAGTGTCTTCTTTCATACGCAGGGAACAGGAAGGTAAGCGCTCATGGGGATGCACACACAGATGCAGGGCAGTACTGCTGGAAACTGACTCACCTCTTCTCTCTTCTCTTTCGCCCTGGTCTTCTCTTCTGAACAGAAGCTGTGGAAGGTATGTACCTCGGGCACATGGGGAGCCAGAGGGGAGTTTTGGGAGGCCAATGTTTCTGGGGTAATAGCTTGTCTTTCTTTGCCCTGAACTCCTAGCTGAGCAGAGATGTCCCCAGTAATCACTTTTGCACATATATGTATATATAATATATGTGTGTGTGTGATGTATATAAAACATACATATATACATACATACATACATACATGCATACATACATACATACATATATTTTACCATGAAAACTTTGAAATGTATAAAGACAGGAAGAGAAGAATAATGAGCTCTCACGCTCTCGTCACCCAGCCTCCGCAATCATAACCATGTGGCCAACCTCTCATCTCTACGCCAGCTGATCTGAGGAGGCACCACAAACCATTCCTGGATACGCACTTTATTACTTCAGCACATATCTCAAGATATGTGCGCTGGAGAGATGGCTCAGCACTTACGAGTACTGGCTGCTTTTCCAGAGGACCCAGGTTCAATACCTGCTACCCCCATGGTGGTTCACAACCATATGTAACTCCAGTTTCAGGATATCTGACACCCTCTTCTGGCTTCTACGGGCACCATGCACACAAGTGCACCGACATACAGGCAAAACATCCATATGTATAAAAAGTTAAATTAAATTGGAAGTTAGAAAAAATAAGTCCATCAAACAAACACAGCCATAATGCCATGAACAAACCGAAGCACATTCCATTGACTGCTTTTGAAAATGTGGCTATGAAAGTGCTCCATTACCTGGGACATTTCCTATGGGCATGAAGCTTTATTATAACCTGGCAAAGGTCCATCTTGCTGTCCCCTCGTCTTAGATATGATGACATGTCACCCTCCTCGGCTTGGGCTCTTCTCTCTCTCTCTCTCTCTCTCTCTCTCTCTCTCTCTCTCTCTCTCTCTTTCTCTCCTCTTCCTCCTGGAAGGCCCAGAATGACCCTGTGGCTCTTGGCTTCTATACCACACCAGTCTGCAGCCCGGCTTGCCGTGGTTTGGGAAAGTCATGTCCTGTGTGGACACAAGGAAAAGGGTCTCTGACTGTCTAGGGAGCCACACCTCCCTCGCTCCTCAGGCTTTCTGGGAAAAGTGAGGAGTCTCTTGCTCCTGAGGAGTCTCTTGCTCCTTTACGACTGTTCTGGGGTCATGTAGCCAAATAGGAGCCACAAGCACAAAGGGTCCACAGGTGCCATTTCTGGTTTTTAGGAGCCGTTAGAAAGATCTCTCATCCTGGCCCACCTGGCATTCCACCACTGAGATAATCTCCAGACCAAGGCTTTTTTTATAATTCAGGCTGGTCTCAAGCTGTGGCCATCTCCCTGCCTCAGCTCAGTACTGGGATTACAAGCATGAGCCACAGCCACCATGTCCAGCTTCAAAAAGGTGTTTTGAATCAAGAGCCCAGCTGCCTGCAATTTCCCCATAGAAGGGACTCCATCTTCTGGGGATTCCCTTGCCTTGGAGGATTTTTACAGCAGGTTCTTGGTGGTAGGGTTTGGGAAACAGACTTCAGCCAGATTTGGGACCTTCAGCCTGGCTACTACACACACACACACACACACACACACACACACACACACACACACACACACAGCGGGTTCTGTCTGGGAGTCAAAGTTCTCGGTGGAGTGAGCGCCTTGCAGCATCTGCCTCTGCCTTACTTGTCCTGCATGGTCCAAGGCACCGCCTCTGGCTCATAAAAGAAGGGTCCAGATGAGTGGTTGAAACCTACAGGGCAGATAGTCTTAAGGGTCTTTTTTCTAGGGCAAAGGATCTTCCCATTGCTGTTAAGACACCTCCCCACTCCCACCTCTCTTTCTCACACACATATCTTTTTTGGTTTTTCGAGACAGGGTTTCTTTGGGTAGCCTTGGCTGTCCTAAAACTAGCTCTGGGGACCAGGCTGGCCTCCAACCTACCTCACAGAGATCCGCCTGCTGGGATTAAAGGCGTGTGCCACCATTGCTAGCATCTTAAAGTCTTCCTTAAGCAGAGGTTTGCATGGAGAACAATGGGGAAACAGAGTCAGCCCCCTCAGATTATGAGTCCGTGCCTTCCAACAGGCCAGGCCGGCTCCCTTGGTATGACCCCCAGTGTGGTGGTCCTCCATGTGATTCTGGGAGTCTGTGGATGTTCTGTGGGATAGTCCCAAAACTCACTCAGGGCAGGAATGTAGGAGAAGATGGAGAGGGAGTAAGTTTTTTCCCATTTTCTGATACTGGGGTCCACTATCTTAGTGAGGGAGAAGCTGGGACCTGTAGCCTAGAAGCAGGCCGGGGCTGAATACTTTCAGGTGCCAGGCTCCGCTTGGTTTTAGGCGTTCTGTTCTCAGTAGTGATCGGGAACTGACTGTCATGGTGTCTGTTTACTTGAGGCGTGGGGATGTCGCTGAGGAGTGAGCCTGCTATGTGGCTTGAGTGTTGGCTTGGGGATGGGAATTCAGGCCTAACTCTGGGCTGGCTGTGGCCTGCACCACCGCCGCCGCCGCCGCCACCAGGCTGTCTGCTGCTGCACACTAACCTGTTCCGCTTGCTCCCTTTGCGGCTGTCACCTCCTGCGCCTGGAAGAGGAAGACTGGAGTGAAGACGAAGACGGTATACAGCTTCCTCTGTCCTCTCCCCTGCTCTCCCGTTCCCCTGGGCTCTGGGCTTGGGCTAGGAAGGTCCGTCACTTCAAGCCCGGACCCTAGGACCCCCCCCCCCATTCCTTCCTTTCCTTCTTGGCTTTTCTCTGGGGTGGGCAGTGGGAAGGGTCTGGGCTGTGCTCCACGTGTGGTCACAGAGGGGTTCTTATGGCACGAATGAACCCCACCCAACTGCTCTGCCGTGCATGGCAGTGTTCCATGTGGGGACCTTCCCTGCTTTGCCCAAGGCACGGCGGCCAAGGGGTTAGGGTTCTGAGGACAAAGTCACTGAAGAGTAGCAGAGAAGACTGTGAAGAGCCAGAGCAGAGAGGGTGTGATGTAAGCCTTCAGATGTGTGCTGCCGAGTGGTGGGGGGAGGCTGGACTTGCTCGCAGGGATAACAGGAGGGCAAAGGAGACAGAATGGGGCTTAATTTCAGGACCAGCTTTCCCACAGTGACGTCCAAGGGAGCCCCTAAGTGTGACCTGCTCATTGGGCTTCTGTGTGACCACTGCACCAAGGGCATGCGGCACAGAGAGATGAAGCCTGGGGTGTATGGAAGAGGTGCCAGCGTGGTGGCCTCAAGGTGGACCCCAGAACTGGCCATCTTCCTCTATTCTCACGCTACTGGCAAACCTCCTGCAGGGTTGAAAGAAGTACCCCAGACCTCAATGAGGACCCAGTCCTAGGAAAGGAGGCCGGAGGAGATGAGCAGAGCGGGTGGAGGTGCCCTCTTCCCTCGGGTGGTTCTTTCTGTCATGAGGTGTTTTCTCCTCCCTCTGCCAAGGGCCACCACTTGTCAGCCTATCCATCACTGAATGTCACAAGCACTTCCGCCAAGCCGAGTCATGGTCTGGATGGCATCCTGCCTCCCTAATCTGTCTGTCCCTTCTGAATGTTGGGAGAGGCGGGGTCCACATCCTGCCAAGCAAATGATGAAAATAGAAATTCTTGGCAACCTTCTGGGTAGCACAACCCTCTAAATATTGGGCATTTCATCCACCCGCACAACCTCGTGGCTTTGGTTTCTGCTAGACATGGAGGAAGGGTCTGTAGATTTGAAGAGTCCCTGGATTCACAGCAGACCTTCCCTGGCACCTCAGTTTAGTCAGGACTTGTCCTGTGGTGCCAGACACTGATTGGAGCCTCCAGGGTGAAAAGTTAGGGAAGATGATGGAATCATATCACCAGGGAGGTCACAGGAGCAAGTTCTAACTTGGGCAGAAAGAGGCTGGATAGTCCTTCACCCCAACTGGTCCCCAGCAGTGAGTCTTGCTGTCCTCCATCACTGGTGTTCCCTATAGCACCCACCACCACCACATCACGTGCTCCCACCTCAACTATCTGGCTTGTCCAGAAACCTCCAGGTGGCAAATGGGTGTCCACACTGGGGAAGACCCCATTCTGATTTCCAAACTCCCGGGATGGCAAATTTGGGACACTTACCAGCCAGATGGTACCCTTCTGTTGGGTCCCACTTTTCCTGCAAAGGAGCAGAGAGTGAACTCTTCGGGCTGGCAGACCCACAGTCCCAGCTGCACCCCATCACTTGTGGGGTTGAGCCACGGATGAGAGTGTAGATGAGTGAATGAGGCTGTGTGCCTCCGAACCTTTGCTTACAGAAGTTGGCCCGGGCTGGGTGTGGCTGTGAGCTCCAGTTTGCTGCCTTCTGGTGCCAACCGGGAACGAAGCAGCTTCCTTCTGTCACTCGAGGCCAAGGCTCCCGAATCATGCGAACCTGGATATTACTAGTCCTCTCCCACCCCTCCCAGGCTGATCTCTGTTCTGGGGGTGCTGTCTGGTTGCTGAGAGAGGGGCCTGGTTGTTCATGGTGTCTGGTTCACCTCTCCAGAGCAAGAGGAGGCAGTGGAGGAGGAGGATGGCGGGGCTGAGGCTGAGCCCGAGGGTGAGGCTGAGACAGAGGAGACCAAAGCAGAAGGTACGCCGGGGTAAGGGGACAAGGGCCTCAGGGGTGGTGTTTGAAGAAGTCAGTTGTCCAGGTGCTTTCTAGCTTGTGTGCCTGCCATTCCTGGCTGGGCTGGGGGGGGGGGTGCAGCAGTCCAGTGCTTCTTTCATGGCTGACCCTACAAACGAAGAGGCGTGCATGCCTGACCATGGGCGCACTCCCAGGGAAATGAGCTCAGAACAGGACTTCTGTTGATTGTTCGTGCTTTGTTTAGAGGTTGGTCCAGATGAAGAAGCCAAAGACGCTGAAGGTAAGTGCTGGGTATCAGCACAGGAGTCAGACATGACAGGGGAATTTCTCACAGTAGCTTTGAGGAAGACTGTGCCCGGGGATTCCACCGAAGTTATACAGGAAAGGGTTAGAAGGCAGAACTTGGTGGCACTTGCAGGGGTTCGGTGGCTCTGAACCTTTGTCCTCTTTACCTCAGAGAAGGGGCCTTAGTGCCCCAAAGGAGAAGGAACCAGCATCTAGCCCCCCTAGTCTGTGCAGGGTAGTGGACTCAGAAGTCACCTTCACACCCAGGCTCCTGGCACCCAGGCAATGCCGGTGAGGTCTGGTGTTGGTAGGATGGACTTCCAAGACATAGATGCTCCATGCTGTAGCGACATTGTCATCAAGGTCCTTGGCAGGCTGCAGCCTCTATCAGCTGGCTCCAGTCACTGAGGCTGGGGGCTTGGGGGTTTGGGGGTGATATCCAGCCAGGCCTTGGAATCATGCCCACTACCTCCCTGGCCCTGTGGCCACCAGGAACTCCAGGGCCCAAAACATTAAGGCCGATCTGAGAAAGGCTCTAGGGTTGGAGCCCCCTGGGAACCTTCCCACAAGCCCCTGCATCACTGTGAAGTCTGAGAAGCAATCTTCCCAACCCAGAACAGACGAGCAAAGGCTCTGAGGCCCCAGGTCTAGTGTCCCTGTAGACACAGCCAGTCAAGCTCTGTGACCTCACCTCCAGACAACCTTCGTGCCTGTTGGTGACTATGGAAGTCCAGATTTGCCAGGGCTGGGGGAGATTCCCTGTGCTGGCGGGGAAACAGAGACCCACAGGTGTCCAGCTCAGGGTGGAGCTGGGACTACTCAGGCTTGCTGACCCCATATGTCCTTCTCCCTCCTCCAGACGGTCCAGCAGAGGAGTCCAAACCCAAGCCCAGGTGAGTGGGATGCACCTATCTGTAGTAAAGCCCTGGGGACAGAGGGCAGTTAGGGAGGCTGATGAGAAAGAGGCAGGCGTGCATGTGGTATAGCGAGCATGAACAGAGATCTCTGCCTGCGGGGAAGAACAGGGGATGAACTGCACCGTGAACTTCACTACCAATTATGCCCTAACATGGATGGAGTTACATTCATCTACAGAATGGGGAAGGGCCATTCATGGCCTTGGACAGACACGCTGCCTATCCCACAGGATGGCCTCCCTCTCAATTAGGGTGGGACCTAGGGGGAAAGGGGCGCAAACTCCGGGGAGCCGAGCAGTGAAACCGTGCCAATCTAGGCATGACAGCTCCGGGGAGCTACCAATGGGCAGAAAAGGGCAGCTTTGTCCTGTACCTGGAACCACATCTGGAGGCTCTGAGTGGGGCCATTGGGACCGAGCATTTCCTTCTTGGCAATGCTTATACCGCCAGCAGATGGCGCCTTAGCACCCTCATGGCCTCCAGTGGCCTGTGTGGGTCTTAGCTCTGTTCATCCTCTCCTGGCTGGCTGCCTTGCATATCCTGGAGCATCTCCTTCTAGCTCCCAAAGGCCCAAGAGCATGTGAGGAAATCAAGAATCAGAGATCCACGGGGGTGGGGGTGGGGGGGGGGCGGGGACACGGACACACCATCCAAGCTCAGCTCTTCGGCTTCCTCGCTGTGTAGTTTTAAGCCTCCATTTTCCTGATTGGGGGGGGGGGGTCAGCGCTGCCCCCTTCTGGGATCTAATGAGAGGACAAAATGAAATTAACTCGCTGAAAGCCTGAGCAAGTGAGGTAGACGTTGGTGCTGATACCATCACAGAGGTGAACACTCCTGCTGGGAGCCAGCCCCAGAGGCTCCAGGAACACATGGTCCCTCACCTCCCCAGTCGCTTTGGTGACCCCTGAACTCTCCATTCCTCTCTGCAGCAGGCTCTTCATGCCGAACTTGGTGCCACCCAAGATCCCCGATGGAGAGAGAGTGGACTTTGATGTGAGTGGTGGCTGCGGGTCGAGCAGGCCGGCTTGGGGTCAGGGCAAGGACTCCAATAAGAGTGACCGAGCTCCTGATCTTGTGGGCTGGGGCAGGCCGTGGGCAGGATGCTGTAGGGACGGCAGAGGTTCAGGTCCCATGCCCGGTTAGTACCTTTTGCATTGGGCCCACTCATTTTCACGGGTGCGGCAGGCTCAGCCAGGCTCTCCCCACAGGACATCCACCGGAAGCGCATGGAGAAGGATTTGAATGAACTACAGACGCTGATCGAGGCTCACTTTGAGAACCGGAAGAAGGAGGAGGAGGAGCTGATCTCGCTCAAAGACAGGATCGTACGTGTCAATCTTCCACAGTCCACCCTGTCCTCCCCGCCCTCCCCTGCCCTCCCCCCTCCCCGCGCGCTCCCCCTCCACAGTCTGCCTCAAGCTACCAACCTGTTGGATGCTGCTCTCCTTGGGTCCCTGCCACCTGCCTATCAGTAGTACAGATGCTCCTTGCCAACAGCAGCCTGATAAGTTCTGGCTCTAGCTGGGCTTGACCAGGCACCACTGGCTGTGGACCGGCAGTCAAGTCTGTGTTCCCTGTTCCTCTTCCCTACCCATGGGGCATAGCTGCCTCACTGCTGCAGGAGACGCAGGATCGGCCTGAGCAATCCTAGGTGACACCCAGAATTCCACTCTGAGAGAGGAGATTATTTGATTCCTTGTTTTTCTGTACCCGGCCTGCTTTCCTCAGATGCGCACTCCAGTCATGTATCTTTGAGCACAGAAAAGCTGCCAGGGCCGGGACAGGGGCCGGAGCATGGATACAGCCCTTAAGGGAGACAAGAGAAGCCACTTGGCATTTCCCGCAGAATCGAGACGGTCTCCACCTGTGATGGGCCACTTCCATCTGCGTCCCTGGAGCAGGCTGAGAGCAGAAGCCTGTGGAAGAGGGCCACCTCCCAGTCCCTGGACTGGGGATAACACCCCTCCTGGGCACACACAGGAGTTTCTACCTCTCTCCCCAGGAAAAGCGGCGGGCAGAGCGGGCCGAGCAGCAGCGCATTCGCAATGAGCGGGAGAAGGAACGGCAGAACCGCTTGGCTGTGAGTGACCACGCTAGCCACGGAGCCCCGCAAGTCCCAGTGCCCTCTCTATTCACAGACATCAGTCTGAGAGGCAGCATTTATCACAGAAGTTCAGGTCATTGGCGCAGTGTTGGCATCACACCAATGAACAGGACAGACTCGCTGGGGCCTTGTGCTCATGATTTTAAGATCCCCCTAGCCCCCATTCCTTCCCTAGTACAGGATGTGAGGACAGAGGGCCTCTCAGCCTGGGGGGATGGTGGGATTTTACAGATGTGAATCGGCGCTTCATTAACTCACTCATACAACAATTCATCTATCCATTCCGTAAACTCCACTTTGCCCATCTTGTGCCAGCTCCTTGTCCAATGGGAAGAAAGCTGAGCTCATTTGTAAAGAACACCAGCTTCAACCCAGAGTCTGGATTCCCACCCTCGACACTAATGCGTTCATTTGCCCTCCCTGAGATCAGGAAGAGAGGGCCCCGGCGCGAGGAGGAGGAGAACAGGAGGAAGGCTGAGGATGAGGCCCGGAAGAAGAAGGCTCTGTCTAACATGATGCATTTTGGAGGGTACATCCAGAAGGTAGGTGGGAAGCGGCATCGGACACCAGGAGATCTCAGTGTATCCTCAAGGCTGCCTGGATCCATGAAGAAATTCCCAACTGCTGTGCTGAAGTCTAAGGTCTCCCCATGCTTAGCCCCCACACCCCAAGCTGGCTATCAGCCTGACCGTGGCTTCACTCTGCTGTGGGCAAAGGTTAGAACACTAATATGCCTCCTCATGCTGGCTCCCCAAGGTGATTGGGTGCAACCGGGAGAATCATGGGTCCTGGAGCTCTGGTTGGAGAGCTGATTCTGCCACACACAGCAGCATGGCCTGCTATACCCTCTGATCCTGTCTCCTTACATGGCCTAGTATTGCCTGCCCTGCAGCTTCAGGGAGGCAACGAGCTAGCATGGCAAGTGTGTGCTGCACGGATGTGAGGTGGTTTGCTTGTGGACGCTCACGCCTACTAGATACCCCGCCCTCAGATCCCCCAGTCCCCCACCCCATCAGGGCTGGGGCCTGATTTTCTTTCTTCATCTTTTTGTTTGTTTTTTTTAAAGACAGGGTTTCACTGTGTAGCCTTGACTGTCCTGGAACTCACTATGTAGACCAGGCTAGCCTTGAACTCACAGAGATCCACCTATCCTCTGCCTCCCAAGTACTGGGATTAAAGGCAAGGGCCACCGTGCCCAACCAGGCCTGATTTTCTTTATGCATGGAGGCATCGGAATATTTTCTTTTAGATACCCTAAGCCCCCAGCTCTGCCCCTGTGTCTCTGTCCTCACAGTGACCATACCAGGCAAATGTTCTAAACATTTCCCTTCCCTGAGCCCCAGACCTGTGCTCAGCACAGCAGTCAGCCCCTGCTGAGCAGCCGAATCACCTTGTCCTTACTGTCTTCCTGTCTCCCACCCTGCTTCTCTCCGTGTCTCTGTGGCGGTCTTGGTCTTTCTCTCTGGGTCTTTCTCTCATGGTTTCCTGGTTTAGCAAGCTCAGGTGGGTACAAAACCTCGAGTCCTCCCTTAGTTGTAGAGTGCTCCCTGGGAGGGGAGCACACCTTGTTGGAGGAGGAATTGTGGGAGGAGGGAGGACACTTAGGCCCCTCCTTGCCCCGGCCTCAGTTTCTCCCTGGGGGGGGGGATCTAGAAGGTGATGGTGTGTCATGTTGCTAGAGCAACAGGATAGGGACCTGGCCCTACGCCCCCAGGGTCAGGGGTCAGGGAGGGTCAGGGGACAGGGAGGAGCCATCTCTAGACAATTGTCCCTGCTCCCCACCGGCTTCAGACAGAGCGCAAGAGTGGGAAGAGACAGACCGAGCGAGAGAAGAAGAAGAAGATCCTGGCCGAGAGGAGGAAGGCGCTGGCCATCGACCACCTGAATGAAGACCAGCTGAGGTGTGCCCAGTTGGGTGGGTGGCCTCTGGCCGTGTTCTCTGGAGTAGGGTGGAGGGTACTTCTTACT
The DNA here is from genome assembly GCF_004664715.2 of Peromyscus leucopus. Taxonomy (NCBI): domain Eukaryota; kingdom Metazoa; phylum Chordata; class Mammalia; order Rodentia; family Cricetidae; genus Peromyscus; species Peromyscus leucopus. Next base: position 53,108,210 of record NC_051076.1, on the reverse strand, counting down.
GCAAACCACCAGGGGGCGTCACTCCCTCACACATTTACCAAGGCTCATGACCAGGGCCGGTGCTGGGCCTCACAGGTCAGGCCTCCCGTGGGAGCGTTGCTGGCAGGGAAGGAGGACTGAGCCCTTGCTTGGCCACCTTCACGCAGAAGGTCGGGAAGGAGGATTGAACTAGATGCTCTACAGTACCAGGACTCCCAGAACTCTGCTCTGGCAGCCCTTGGTGTCTGTCCCTGAACACTGGGCACAGTAGCAGGGACCCAGAATTTCAGAATGGCCAGGCCCATAGCCCAGGCTGGAGGCACCCTCTGCAGACCTGAATGTGCGAGGGCAGGCTGGGGGACCGTGCAGGCCCGTCGGGGCCAGGGGGAAAGCCAAAGCCACGGTCTTCATTGGGCCCCCCTCCCCTCCCACTGCGGCTCCCGCAGAGAGAAGGCCAAGGAGCTGTGGCAGAGCATTCACAACCTGGAGGCCGAGAAGTTCGACCTGCAGGAGAAGTTCAAGCAGCAGAAGTACGAGGTGAGCGGCTCACTGTGCCCGTCCTTCGCCGTGCTCCGGTTTGACCTGCTCCCCACCACGGCTGACCCTCAAAGCCTCCTTCCCTGTCCTCCATCAGTCCATTCGACTCACTCACTCCCCCCCCCCCCCGGTGTTCTGGTGCTTACCTCCTCCCGCTTTACACCTGTGCTTCTATGCTGAACCCCCTTCCCCCCCAGCCCTCACTGAATGAACCCCCACTTTAGCCTTTATCTTCCCTGTGTTCTTCCAGATCAACGTCCTGCGAAACAGGATCAATGACAACCAGAAAGTGTAAGTGTCCACGGCCCCTCTCTCACGGTGCAGCCTGCCTCTCTCTTCCCCGTCCTGCTGTGAGGGTTCAGACCCCAGCCCTCCCTCTTCTCCTTCCATTCACAGCTTCCTTCTTTCAGCCTTAGCCGCTGCTCACCCGTGCAGGGTGGGGTGGGGCGGGGCAAGGCCCTTGTCATATCCCACCCCTGCTCCAGGGTGTCCATCTCAACCCTTAGCTTCTCTTCGCCTGCCCTCTGCCCCACTGGAAACTGTTACCCCCACGCCCTCCATCTCACGGGGTTCTGCTTCTCCTGCAGCTCCAAAACCCGTGGGAAGGCCAAAGTCACCGGGCGCTGGAAATAGAGACGGCGGCGCTGCTCTCGCCAAAGCTCTGCCCCTTGCCTGCGTCCCTGCCCTGAGCATCCCAGCTCTGGGTCCTCCTGGGCACCCAGTGCAAACTCCCGTCTGGAAAGCGGGAGCTGGGCCAGCTAGAAGCCCGTACTCTGCCGACCCCTCTGTCTGCACCACTCCAGGAATAAAAGGCCAGCACGCTGCACACACGGAGTGGTATTTCTGTCGTTTCTCCCGAGCGTCACAGGGAATCAAGACCCTCACATCTGCCAGCTCTGGAGGAACTTATGCCAGACTGGTCTTCTTTTACCCACCTACAGCTTTTACCCACCTACAGGAGAGGAGCTGGTGCCTGAGTAATGCACATACATTCTCAGGGCCCAGGAGGGAGGTGGGAACAGAGGACAGGGTTTGTGATTTTAGCCTCTGAGTCACCAGGCACAGCACACTGGAGAAGAGGCCTGTCACATAGGGAGGGAGCATTCCCCATGTGAGTCATTTGCTGGGGAACAATGGAGCCTCTTTGGATGGTTCCTGTTTTCTTTCTCCTCCTGGCCTGGGCACTGAGAGCCCACTGTCTGAGGGGCAGGGAGCCCTTGAGGGAGGAAGGAAGGATGGTTTCATTGGGCAGCTGTTCAGGCCAGAGCTGCCAAGAGGCTTGGGCTAGTCTGAGTGCCTCAGTTTCCCCTTTCCCATGATCTGCATATCTTCCAGGACTTAAAAATCCCCAGAGCTGGGGCTAGAGAGATGGCTCAGAGGTTAAGAGCATTGGCTGCTCTTCCAGAGGACCCAGGTTCAATTCCTATCACCCACGTGGCAGCTCACAATTGTCTATAACTCCAGTTCCAGGGGATCTGACACCTTCACATCAATGCACATAAAATAAATTTAAATAAGTTATTTTTTAAAAAATCCCAGAGCTAAGAAGACAGCATGGTAGCACAGTTTCTGAGCAGACGGATAGATAATCCACAAGAGATAGTAGAACACCCAATTCAACAGCCCTCTAGGGCAATCCCCCAAGGGGGCAGGTTCTCCTTTGCTTCCTTTCTCCTGGTCTCCCTGTGCCATCCATCAGCAACACCTGTGAGTCCTGTCTCAGAACTTTCCCTGGGATCTCCCAAGCATAGTGGATTCACCTCTCATTGCGCTGAGCATCTGGGGCTCAACCTACATCTTCCGGCCCACACTACTCAGTCAGCCTGTTCCTACAGGGCATCACTTGTCCTGCTTTTGGGACACCATACTCCCTATTTATCCTGAGCTACGTTCCTGTCACAGACATCAGTGATACAGACATGAAAAGAATACCATCCGAGGGGCTTAGCCTGTGGTCATGGCTTCAATTACTCAGCGCTCTCTATTCTAACGAGTTACTATTCTCGTTACTATGATAAAAAAAAAAAATACCAGACAGAAGCAACTTAAGAAAGGAAGGGTTTATTTTGGCTCACAGCTTCAACAGCAGAGGGCACAGTCCATCATGGTGGGAAAACCACAGGGAAGAGCGTAAGGCGGCTTGCTCGTATCTCTGTGGATCAGGAAGCACAGGCAGCTTGGACAGGAGGTAGAGAGGGCCTCGAACCCTCCAGTCCCACCTCCAAGGTCTATTGCCTGGCAGTTAGGCCTCACATCCCAAAGGTTCTATGACGTCCCCAAACAGTGTCACTATTGGAGAATGGAGTGTTTAAACACATGAGCCAGTGTGCATGTGGGGCAGAGAAGTGTGTGTGTGTGTGTGTGTGTGTGTGTGTGTGTGTGTGTGTGTGTGTGTGTGAAGGCTGCATCTCCCATTCAAACCATACCACATCCATCCCTCAGAACCATGTCCTGAGCTCTGACTATACGCTGGACACTGTGCCAGTCACGGAGTGGCTGTGATGGGCATAAAAGGTGAAGACAGAGCCGTGACAGGCAGGAGGGCTTCTGGAGGGAAGTGTGTCTACTGAGTCCTAGTGGGAAGGAGGGGCAGTGGGGGGGAGGAGGTCTACAAATCTTAGAAACAGGAGGCAGCCTGTTCCTGCTCTGCTTTGAACTTGCCCCCAAACGTATCTTTTCTCCAAAGGTCACCGTTTCTTTGTAGTGGGGACATTTGTCATGAGCTTTTGGCTCCAGTAGTTCCCACGGCCGGACCCCAGTACACAGTCCTTTGGTCGCTCTCTGCCACCAAGAAGTGTGACCACAAGCATTTCAAAAAGGTATCAAGACAGGGGAGGGTGAGGTAAAAGAGGAGGAACACTCAAATAACTATTAAGGTATATACGAGTACTGTTGTTCTAGTTTGCTATTGCTTACTTTGTTCGTCTTTTCCTGTGCCTAAGTTGCAAGCGAAACTTCAGCATGGGTAGGAAAACCACCACATATGTAGGTAGGTCTTGGTACTAGCCTTGTTCCAGGTGTCGAGAAGGAGAGAGCCTTTCCTCAGGAATTGGAAGACTGTTCTATTTTGAAATGCACCACACACAATGAATTATTATTGACTGGGAGAACCCAAGAACTTACACACCATCCCCTGCCTTCCCATTCTACTGTCTCCCTATTAGCTCCAATCTTCTAGATCCAAGTGAGACCCCGTGTCTGGCTCAAGTCCCTGGCCTTCCTGGGTCATGAAGTACTCACTTATAAGTGGAGCCCAAAGGAGTTGGCCCTGACCTATCTTACTCACGGAGGAGAGAACAAGAGAATGCCAGAGTGCAGGGCTGTACCTAGGTGACGAGCCAGGGCAGGGAGCCCTTCTAAATTCAACAGACAAGGGATGTGTTGAGGCCAAGTGGTCCTCCACATTATCCCTGATATTCTGAGGGAACAGAGGGACCATGGGAGGGACCATGGACATGTGCACAGAGACACCCAGATAGATTCCGGAGCGCAAGGACACAGCCTTGCTTGTTTCGTCCATTCCAGACATCGCTGTTGTGTTTACCATGGAACAGGGTCTAACACCAGAGGTGCCAGGATGGCCAAGATGGGCTGGGCCTCATGACTACCTTAGAACTGGGGGGGGGGCTGTCAGAAAGACAGGGGTAGGACCGATGCACACTTGGCACCCTGACTCCCGCGTGCCCATCTTTATTGTACACCCCCAAGAACAACTTACTTGCTGGACCCCTCAGTTTCAACCTTGCGCTACTCCGGGTTCCTGATCCCTTGCCTTAAGGAGCTCTGGGTGCCCCTTGTCCACTCACATGCCCCACTTGGCCCTGGATTGGAGCAGTAGAGACCCTTGCTCCATCTTGCCAACAGATTTGCTCTCATGCCCTTATATCTGCTCTCAATCTTATGTCCTGGGCAGAGCTCCTTTCTACTATGCCCACTTTAGAGGAGGGACAACTAAAATCAGGGGCCTCGAGGGGTCCGCTTGCCTGAGATCAACTCTTGAAGCGGTAGACCTGTGCTCTGGACTGAGAACTTGTCAAATTCTGGTTCTGCCAAGTCTGACTCTGGGAGCTTTGGGCAAGTTCTTGCTGCTTCTGTTCCTGAGGGAGGTGGGGTATGAGAGGGGTACTGCTACCGACCCGGGTCAGTTCACGCCCTCTCTGCGCTTGGACCTTGTAGGTTGAGAAGCACTCCAAGCCTCCCCAAAATGCAGCACCTGGGCCAGAGTCGGCGTCTCCTGTGAACTAGTTGTGGGTCTACCTGGGTCAGGGCACAGAGTGTGAGTTCAGGGACTCAGCTCCCATTGCCCCTTTCCTGCTCTCCCTGCCCTGGACCTGATGGGAGATGTGGAGTCCAGCAGAGGGAGGCCAGCCTGAAGAGGGCTCTCAGGAACCATAGGATGCACAGGTAGCCTTCTCTTGGTGGGTCGGAGCCCATAGCCCATTCTTATGTCCTGGGTTGGTGAAGGATTAGTGGATCCTGGAAGCTGCAGCTGCCATCTTATTTCTAGAGAGAAGGGGGTCAGCACTATCTTTAACAATTAAAAAAGAAAATCACATTGTGTGTGCCCGTGCGCATGCGTGGGGTTGTGTGTGCCCGTGCGCATGCGTGGGGATACGTGTGGCTGTCAGAGAACAGTTTGCAGGAGGAGTCAATTCTCTCTTTCTACCATGTGGGTTCCAGGGATTCAGCTCGGGTCTTCAGAGGTGGCAGCAAGCACCCTGACCCCTGAGGCATCTCACAGCTCCCTTCACCCCATTTTTATCCACTCTTGCCTCTGCAGTGCCCTTCCTGGTCTCACTGCTTCTCCTTCCCGAGCTCACCTGGCCCCGTTTCTCTGGGCTGCGGCCAGTCCCTGTTTCTCTGACCATGTCTGTCCTTAGTGTCTCTTGTTTCCCCTGGAGAGGCCTCAGTTTCCCCGCACTGAGGATCTACCCAGGTTGTGATTCCCCGAAGTCAGCTCTGGGTGCCCCGCTCAACCCTCCCTCCCTGGCTCCACCCACCAGCTCACCCCAGGTTCTCAGCCTCCACCCCAACAGCTACAGGAATTTAAATTGCTCTCAATTGAAGACTCAGGAGAAAAATGTTTCCACACTTGTGCAAAGCACCCAGGCCCTGGGGAGTGGGTGTGCATTGTGTCTCCCCATCCCACCCCGCCCCACCCTGCCCCTGCTCCACCCTGTGGCTCTACACTCAGCGCTCGCTGGCCAGGGCCACAGGAGCCACACCTTAAGCTCATGCCAATCTCAAAGTAGTTTCCTCTGGAAAGTCAGGCCTGGGCAATGCAGAGCCTGGGCCAGGCTGGGGTGCTCTTGAGGAAAGCGGTGGGCAAGGCATGGGGTGGGGCGATTCCCAGGCCGAGACCTGCTGAGTTTGTGCTGGGCTGGCAGAACAGAGTGACAGGTCTGAAGGCCTGTTGAGGATGAGCTGTCTGGCTTCATCTTCTTCCCACCCACCATGCCCTGCCAGCTCCCAGAAGAGGCCGGCAACTGGGATGAAGATTTAGGGGAACGAACAAAGTATTTTTTTCCTTGAGTATTTGACCCAGGGGACCCTTTAGCTAGGCATCTCGCACTGACTTAGGCCCTCACAGAGGATGACGGAGTGAGTGATGGATTCCGCTGAGACGCAGGTATAGTTTATGAGCTACGGATAATACTAATAAATAATATTAGTCCCGTGGACCAGGTGTCTATAGTGTGCTAGGCACTGTACTATGTAAACTCTAATTACAGTAACACACAAAGTTAGGTCCTACATAAGTAAACCCATTTTATACACAAGGAAATTGAGGCCCAGAGAAGTTAAGTGACTCATCCTAGGTCACATAGGGCTGGGATTACTTTTATTATGATTGCATATAGGATCATTTTTATTATGATTTTAGATTATTTGCACAACACACTTTCTATCTGATGAAGGAAGACAAAAGAAGTCTATTTTCAAGAGATTACTTAGTATTCTAGCCAACAAATATTCGAATGATTTCTGATTATGCAAAGCAAAATACGTGCATACCAATCCTTGCCATATGAAAACTTGTGTGAAATAATGTACAAATCCATCAGTTGCAAAGTTTTGATCACTCTCTGGCCAGTCAGATGCTATCACTGTTGGTCAATCAGGTCACAGCTTGTGAATTAAAGCCCTTTTCTCATTTAGTTGTGGCTACTGATCCCCTCTTCTCCCTTCTTATGTAAACTGATGCCTAGAGTCCTAGCTCATTCATTCATAGATACTAGTGTCCTACCAAACAGACTGAGTGAGTCCAGAAGTCATTCCCACAGTAGGTAACCTGCATAGAACCTGGTTTGTGGACATCAACTATAACACGATTGAAACACACAGCAAAACAGACATTATCTTTTGCAGTTACAGAG